>NW_007577977.1:245131-260462 GCF_000690725.1 Stegastes partitus
CCGTGTGGAGAGATCTCTAACGGACTGAAATACACATTTAAGGGAATGATTGGTATAATAGCATGATTTCCTCATTTTGACTATAAGTTTCAGATAAATAATAGACATTTCTTTTTGCTCATGCTGGCTCACGCAGCTCAGGCGGGGCTCCGCCCACAGCGCCCCTATATACCGGCCGCCACTGACTGTTTGGATCATAGAGTTCTGCTGGTCAGACAAACGTCAGTTGGCGGCAGCAGACTGAAGTTAGAAACGTTAGAAACCACGAAAACGGAATTCACAGACTGAGATATTTCTATTGAAAAATAAAAAAACAGGAATTTAGACAACACTTATCTAATATTCAAAGTTACAGCCAGGTTAACTAGTAGATAACTTGACCAAAAAATAAATAAAAAATAGGCCGTTTTGCTAACTAACCGTTAGCCAACGTCTTCAGGTAACGTTAGCTAACTTAGCCGTTACCGTTAGCAACTCACGTTAAAACCAGCTACTGCCGATTATTAGAGCCAACCTGGAACACACAGTCACTGATGTGAGCTTTAAAACTGGTCAACTCACCATGTTTGCTGACTTTGTGTCGACAGACGTTGAAATATGAAACAAACCGACGTTAGCGTCTCAAACCTCAGAGTTCTGACGAAGAAGATGCCGCAGCGAGCCGAGGCGGAGTCTTTTATACTGGCACTGCGCGCGGCAAAGAGCGGCTGTATCTGATTGGCTGACAGTCACAAGAGCTGCTCTCCTATTGGTTAGATACTAACGTTCATCTTCCAAAAGACGGAGCAAGTCAACTTTATTATCAGCTTTACCATACAGTCAGATTTATTCATCCCCTTCCATTAAAAAAAAGGCAAAATTCACAATAGTCACTCGAACAACTAGAAACTGAAAAAGTAAGAGTAAATAAAAAATTGCAAAATTATAATTTAGTGAAATAAGACATTGCTTTTGAATTGTAGTTGAAAATAATAGTTTAAAAAAAAAACGGTCCCGGGAAAATTAGAGCACTCTGCTGATGAGCAGTGGGCCAAAATACCTGTCAACAGGTGCAGAAGTCTGATTGAGAGTTATAGAAAACACTTGATTGCAGTGATTAGCTCAAAGGGTTGTTCAACAAAATATTAGTTTACAGGTCCTATCATGCTTGTTTATTTGAGCGTGGGTTTGTTTGTTTGTTTTTTGATTTTTTTAAAAAAATATTTCTGTTGCCACAGTCATTGTTAAAACGGTGAAAATAATCGAGTGCAGTCAAATCATAACCACGCTGATTAAGCAAACTAAACTTTGTTGAACACTTTGTTGAGCAACTGTGTTAAAAACATGTCCTTATATGAAGCATTTGATGCAGTCAGTACGTTGTGGTCTGCTGACTACGCTCACATTGCATTTGTTTGTAGTATTTTAATTGTAAATCCCTCAGGAAGCAATACAACACAACACAAGTGAGCACACTTCTGTTGCCATTGATTTTAAGACCAAAAACGGATATATAATGTAAAAGTGTAGGAGTCTGACATATTTTTATCTTTTACTGATTTCTCCAGTGTACATCAATGCTTTAAATGTTTAATTCTATGAAATAACACATGTGGAATGATGCAGTGAACAAAAACGACCATGAACTTGTTTCCTACACCAACTATTCCAGACCTAATGAGACGGATCAGATATTGTCAAACTCATGCAAAGCTGTCATCAAGGCAATAGATGGCTATTTGATATTTGTTTTCTAACATATGTAAAAATAGTTAAAACTATTGAATGAGTTTTGCAATATTACATTCTCCAATGTGCACTTACAGTTTATATCTACTGTAATCCTTTTTAGATTTAGTGTTATATGATCATGCTAATAATTGATGTTTATAGCTTGTTCGTGAGAGATGTAAATCTACGTCGTCACCACTAGATGGAGGCGTGGGCCCAGTTCAATGATCAGTATAAAGCTACAGCTCTGTTTGCATATAGTGAGCTGATGGAGCCTACATTCCCACAACATAGTTTACTGCAATACTGGAATATGCAGTGTGGGTGATCTGTAGCCTCACACCACCATCGCACACAGACTGCACCAACTGCATTATTAAACACTTCTATCCAAAACTGTGCAATATTTTAAACACCTAAGTGCAATATTATGTTACAGTCTACCTTGCTGCTAAACATATGCTTAGTGCTTATTTTTACTTATATTCTGCTCTTGTTTTTATTGTTTCTGGGGGTTTTTTGTACTTATCACTTGTTTATTGTAGTTATTATTTATCAGGCTTTTTCTTTAAAAACTGGAACCTGAGTACTTATTCCATGCCATGGCATGTCAATGTGAACTGACATGACAAATAAAGTTCCTTGAATCCTTGAATCCTTGAACTGATAGCATTGCAACTGTCATGATGCAAACACTGCTTAGTTTGATTTGCTAGGTGGCCTTTGCAATACTGATCAAGTATTTCAAATACACATAGCAGCATTAATTTGTGCCAAGGAAGTGGCTTATGTTGCTCATACTATCACAGTTGCACATATTCCATCCTCTGGAGCTTGAAGTTTTAATCTGTTGAGTGATGCAGCAGATTAGCAAAGAAAATAAATGATGTGGCTAGATAGATAGATACTTTATCCATCGCCTTAAAGCTATTCAAGGTATCCAGTAGCTCACATAGGTTACATACAAGAAAGATAAGGAAACAATGTATAAGAGAATGTGCAGTTAACGTGCAAATCATGTCATCGAACAAGCAGCAATAAATTGTCCAAAATGCTGGTCTTTACAAAAAGAATGTAGAAAAATGTGTTGGTATTTACAACAAAGTATTATAAAAGTGCAAAGTACAATAAAATAGTAGTAGACTGTTTTAAAATATCGGAATGTTGTTTTAAATGTGCCACCTTACAGTTATTATATTGCTGATTTTAAAACACTCCTCTAGTGTATGACCTAAAGCTGGGTTCAGAAAATGAGAAATCCATTGAGAAGTCAATATATACCCTTAATGTGCTCAGGCTGTGATGTGTTCAAAGTCTCATATCAAGTCCATGAGGGTCCGTGTGAACCCCTCTGCAGATGTCTGCGTGCAGTGTACCAGAAAAAAATAAATAAATTGTGCTCCAAACAAATGCTTGGGGCTTGTTATCCACACCATTTCAACTTGAGGATCAATAAAGTACTTCTGATTCTGATTATATTTCATCATTAAATAATTGAAGTACTTGCTTTGATTTATGATTTCCATTGACAGAGCAAAAACACAGTGGGAATTCTCCAAAAGTCCTATGTTATGTGCTCGGCACATCTCAGGAATAATCATTGACACGGTGCTCCAGCCCAGTCTGTAACTAGCAGCTGTATCACGTACATAGTGCAAAGTCACAATCTTCCCTTTGAGAAACATCTGTTGGAGCTCTTTGTGCTTTTCTGTGTTAAATATGAGGAGCAATGCGACTGTCTGTATAGCAGACTGACATGTACCTGTTGCAGTATGAATAGAGCCCATGCATCTGCTGTCTGCTCTCAAAAGCCCCATCAGTCACTGCACAGGGTTGAGGAAACTATTGGTTGCCTTAGGAAGCTGTCATAAAACCTGAGAGAGGAGATAATGTCTGCAACAAAAATGCAATGAGTATATATCCAAGATCTTAAACATTCCTATAGACACCTTTAGGAGCACTGAACAGACAGAAGTAGCAAACCTGCCTGGCAGTGGAGGAAAGTGCAAAATTTCGTCAAGATGCTTTAGACATCTCACCAGGACAATGAAGAAAAACCAGTGTTACTCTGAAAGACTTACAGAATGACAGGATGAAGGATGGGATAAATGTGGCAGTGCCAACCTTTAAAAAAGTCAGCTAACAACTAAGGACCTCTTGGCCAGATTACACGCACAACTCTTGTCTAAGAAGTACAAGAAAGGTGAACTGAAATGTACCAGAGGGAATTTTAATAAGACTGGAGAGTTCTGGGACACTTTTCAATAGAGTGATGGAACAAAACAGGAGCTGTTTGACCATATGAATCAGTCTGGCACAAGAAAGGCAAGACTTAGGACTCCATGGTCAAGGATGGAGATGGGTCGGTGATGACGTAAGCTGCAAGAATTGGCAGTCTTGACCATGTGACCGACTGCAGTGACCTTGACCTTGGTGATAACTTTTCCCTCCAGCAAGACCGTGATCTCAAGCCACTTCCAAGCCTGCCAAAGCTGCGTAGGAAGCCATTCCTAGAACAAGCCTTTTTAGTCTTCACAGAAAATCTTTGGTAGGATTTAAAGAAAGCTGCACAGAAGCCATTCATGAGCTGGAAGCTTTCGCACAAGAAGAAGGGTTACAGATTCCAGGAGAGAGGTGTCAGACACTTATCAGCACTTACTTAAATCACTTACCATTGGTTGTCAAGGCGGAAGAACCCTCCATCAAGTACGGGAGTTGTGGTTTGAATGATAGTTCTACAGACAGGGATTTCTCAAGATAACTGTGATTTTTATTCAGACTCAAAATTATTTTAAGATGCCATCACAATTGCTCACACATTTCAACAAATATTCTTTCTTTTTCCACTGAGACTTGTTGTATATTTCTATCCAATTCTACACACATCACCATGTATCTTTGAAGGTAAGAGAGGGCTGAATGTTTGCAGTTGCAATTGTGCATAATAATGTCTAGCTGTAGATGTCGAAAGACTGCAGAATCAGTATTCTTTCACGTAGCTTATTGTGTTCGATTCTTTAGTCATTGATGCTACGTCATTGATTGCTCACGTCTTTCTGCTGGTGATAGTACCTTCAGCTACATGAAGACTACTAATAAAACAATAAAACACAGCAGCTTTGTCTTACTCCTGACACTTCCCGTGACTTTGTTTTTGGCATCTTGAAATTCACACACACAATAAGTGCAACTGTGCGAATACCTAAAACGGTCACCTTCAAAATCATTTTAATTCCAGGCCACATTTTGTTTGCTGTCACTTCTGTAGTGCCTCGGATATCAACACCCTGCAGAGATGAGATGACGCAGGAGATCACTAATCCTTATGTGAAGGAGCCCAAACTCATCGTAGGACAGTGTGAATCCAAATAAAGCTGCTGTGAGCCTGAACACTGCTACAGTGTCTGTGCTCCTGTCCACAGAAGAAGCAGGAAAAGAGTAGGTGCACTCAATAAAATTACCAAGGTTCCAATTTAGGCATACCAGCATAAAAAAGAAATAGCTAATAGATAGCTATTACAGTTATTAGTTATTCATTTTCTGCTCTGTTCCACTTGTATTGCATACAAATGGAACATTTTGGAACAATTGCTTTATTGCTTTTTTTGCCTTGAGCATTGCCTCCCCTAGTTTAGACTTTTGTTCTTTCACCTCCTGGGGTACAGTTCAGTTCCTTCTGTTACTGTATCTTCTGCTAGCACAGTCACACAGAGCTGCAACAAAAGCTAAAAAAAAAAAAAGTGTCTTTTCATCTTTGTTTTGACTCCTCACCAGCAAGCTTCGACACAGAATTAATAGAGTTAACGATGTTCGCTCCCAAACAGCACTCCAGCATCCTCCAGACACAGGGGGCAGTGAATGCTGGAGGCTTTAACTCATAATGAGGAGCTAAATTAAAAAAAGAAAAAGTGTCCAGCAGAGATGTTTGAACTGAAGGGAGGTTTGATTTCACTGGACCATTTTAAAACAAGAGAAATTTACATTTCACAAGACCCTATTATCTTGAATGTTGCAGCAGACGCAGTCCCCGAATTATGGGAATGGTCACACTTGACTGCAGTACACAGCTGTCGGTACACACCGGGTGTTCAATTACACAGATTTAATTTTTCCCTTCACAGCCTTTATGACTTGTTATAACCAGCTTATACTGTTGGTTTCTTCTCCTATGACTTTATTTTTGAAAAACAATTAAGCTATTATTGCATGGTTCAAGACTTCATATGGGTGTTTTTGTGCAGACAGTGTAGGAGAGATACCACACTATTACCACAGTACTTCAATATTTCATTAAATGAGCAAAAAAACCCAACAAAAAACAACAGGAGCAAAGCATGTTAGATGATTGTCCTGGAACCAGACGGCTGTAATTGGCTCATGTCAGCCACAGAGACTGAGTGGGCTCCAAGAAAGAAGTTGGCCTTGCTGGTGGAGGTGGGATGTGGATCTTTTTTTATTTATTTTTTGCTTTTGTGCGGAGGTGGATCTAAAAATGGGATAGTAGCGATAGAGTTGGCTGGTATGGTATGTTGTTAGTTTTGATGTGTTGAAAAGCAGATGGCAGTAGTAAGAAAAAGGAGTGAGATGAGGGTATGTATATCCTGATGCTTGATCACTTCGTGGCTTCCAAAGCTGTCTTTGCTTGTGTTTCATCCGCTGAGATGAGAGCTCCTAGTTTCTTTCTTACCATCTATCAGTTTGTCTATAAAGGTATCACTTCACATCAAACTTTGATGATTAAGCAGATGAAAGTCAGTCACATCAACTGTACCCATATTTGGAGCATTTTCATCCTCACAAGCAACCTGAATGTGCGCTTTGATGGCATTTCCCTCTGAAGCTCGACAGACTCAAACCGAGAGAGACTTCACCGTCTTTTTAGAAATCCGGAAAAAAACCAGCTGATGAACTCCGTGACGGCACTGATGCGCTGACATTTTACTGTGGCTCCATCCTGGCACCGGTTCCCCCAGAGGCGTGACCGCAAAGCCACTCTTGTTTACCATTACTCATCCCCGCTGAGTGAAGCCATCACACAGCAACAGCCGGCCGCACCGCAGCACCTCCGCCAGCAGCTGGCCCTGATGCACTCTCTGTAGGACACGCCAGATAACCTTTGTACTGAGCTCCTCTAGATTGCACATGGAGAGAGATGACTCAAAAACTAACACTTGTTTCCCTGGCATTCTCACAGGCTTACATCTGTGCATGAAACACACTTAACCCACTTGTTGTCCTTTGTGAAATAGCAAGTAATACCTTGATTTGGACTCAAAACCTTTATTTTTGATGACAGAATCAGTCCTCCTCAGCATGAGTGATAGCAAATTTCTGGAGAGATGTTCTGCTATTCCTCAAAAGCTACTTATTTCAGCTACTCTTCTATTGGATTCAAGTCAGATGACACACTTACTCAAGTAATAGTTTTTACTTTTTACTTCTTTGGAAACTCTAGTGTGGTTTTGGCAGTGTGCTTTGGATCATTATCATGTTGGAATATTTTGCCAAGCCTCTCGAGACAGTGAGTCATCTAGTCAGCTAGTATTTCCACAGATATTCATGTTGCCATCTATGACTCTCATCTCCCCAACACCTTTAGCACTCACGCCGCCTCATATCTTCACACTCCCACCTGAGTGCTTCACTGCCGGGTCTACGCATTCACTGTGGCAGTCCTGGCCAAGTTCACGCCAAACATGCTGTACCCCATCTGAGCTGAACAAATCCACCTTGGTCTCATCTGACCAAGAAATGTGCTCCAGTCATCCGGCTTCTTTTAATGCTCTTTGGCCGAGTTTCATCTTGCAGTTTTGTTCTGAGCAGCAAGCAAGCATATATTTCATGGACTTCATCAACAGAAGCTGAGTTTTTGCAACGTCCTCCACACTGTCTAAGCTGTCACAGAAAGTCTGATTTCCAATGATTACCTTTGTGCCAGGTCTGAAGGACCTGCTTGTCTGTTTTTTTTTAGAGCTAGATTGTGAAAGTAGGGGTCATTTTAGGAGGACGCCCACTGTGGTTCTGATTAGTGGTACTAAGGCTCAATCTATACCTCCTGATTACTGCTGCAGCAGTGTTTCACTGATTTTTAGTCTGTCTTCGTATTTCCTTCTACGTATTTGTGAAATCTGACAGAAAGTTCAGTTCAACTTTTCATTGAGTTAAGAAAGTTCTGGTGTTCATTGCATTAGCACACTTTTACAATTAGGCTACTTGTAACTCACAGGTGTATTCAGTTTTGTTTCAGTGGTCTCAGATGTTCAAACTTGTGTGTCCGTGATCACAGGTCTATGCAGTTATGTTGCATTGAATTTTTGCTTTGGGACCTTTATTCTCGCTGTAGTCGATCTAAAGCATTTATTGGTGATTGTTTGTGAGCGTGTATACTCTACTTGTCAGCTTGAAATAATGTAATTATTGAGAGGTGATGCAATTTAGAATCATTTGACACTTCAGGGACATCATGTACTGATTTATGTTGTATACTGTATTTCGAATGCAAAACTGAGCTTCTCTATTCTGTTTTAGTGAGCAGTTAACCCAGAAGTTCTTTCTAATCCAACATTTGAGTAAATACCACTGTAAAAAGTTAGTTTTGTTGCATTACTTAAACAATATGAATATATGGAGAGTGTTTGTGACAATCATTGGGTGTACTCTTGTAAGTTTAAAAAAACTTAAACCAGGCCACAATTGCTGTCCTGTTCTGATTGGCTCACAACTCAGGACAAGTCTGGGCTTGACCATTGGAGGACACAGAGAAGTTTGTGCCATTGTCTCATTTTCACAGAGCAATTTAAGGCCTTTACACTTTGCACGCTCCTTGGACAATACCTATTCTGCCTGCATTTTTCAGTTTTTCACAAGTTTGGACCCTTTCTAAGGACATTTGTCTGCCGTATAGTGGATACCATTTTCTGTCTGAATCAAGGAAGTTGTTTTCTACATTCAAGTATGATTAATCAGAACCTGCTGATATTTTTCTAGTATGTGAGTGTGCGTAAATTTGAGGTTGACTTAGATGAATAGTAAGCATTTGATAATTGCAGTATTGTGTTTATAAAGTAGCTCTCTACTTGTGTGTTCTCTATGTACAAATTTGAAATGAATGAAATGAAATGAAAAATACTTTATTCATCCCAGAAGGGAAATTCAATCAGTTTGCAACAGTAGGATAGAATTCATATTATTTCAACGTCGTTTTGAAAATGCCTATTTTTGACATTAGCCCACTATTTTTGTTAAAGCCTCAACATAATGTCTTGGAAATGCAAATACTGCCCTGCCACCTGTGAGAAGAGAGCACAGCTTTTCATTATAGGCTAAAGCATGGAACTTATGCCAGAACTGAGCCCTTTCCTTGCCTTCATAGGGCTTGTATAGTGACTTGATTTCTACGAAAACCAAAAAAAAACCTAAACCAGTGAGGGGCTGCTGCTGGAACTTCCAGTCCAGGTGTAGTTTGTGCAGGCTCCATTGAAGGAATCCAAACATTTCCAGCGTATTTCCAATATCGCCTTTATTGATCTGCACACACTTGTCCCAATAACTAGTACTCATATGCAAAATAAACTAAAAGGTTCAAATTTCAGCCACTAAAACTCTGGTCAAAAACTGTCTGCTTCTCCCCAGTCAGCAGCACACCTGAGGAGGAGTAGTTAACCTTTCCTTTATTTATACCATTCACATATCACATTGTCCAATAAACCACCAACTGTCATAACATGAGCTCTACACCTCAACAGACACCTGCATGAACACACACAAAAATGGCTCCAACAGCTTGTTTACACAACATTACCTAAAATAGAACCACAGTGAATTAGAAAAGAATATAATATCAAAGAAGGCCATACAGCTGATTGTAGACAAATTGCTTTTAACCTGAATATCCTCGTTTTGTCTTGTTTCTCGAATCTTAATGAGGCAGACTCTGTGGACATTCCGTGGGAATCTTCTGCTATGAGGACAACGGTGCTGCAAGCCCAGCATCACCACAACTAAACCCTTCAAGAGTGGGGATCATCCTGGAGAGCAGCCCTGTAATGTACACACTCACCAACCTATCTCAAGCAATGTGCCTTTAGTTCGGCTTTACCTATGTGTTTACCTGTGTTTCAATAAAATGGATAAAATGTACTGCATTGTGTGTTCATTGACAAAAAAAGAACTTAATTGGATTTTTCTTATCCCAAGTATCTTTTTTAAAAATATATATATGTTCATAATCTTAATAAAACTAAGATTTTCACGTACACAACCTTTCTGGTTGTAAATGAAACATGAAGGGAGAAGGAAGGTGTAGCAAATGCATCTTTAGGTTTTGGTCTGAGGTGCTGCAACATCCACTGGTTTTAAATATCAATTAGCACCAAAATGCAGCAAATTTGAACATTACAACATAGAATCATCTTGCTATCTATGCTTGTGCTTCTGTATGCCTACATCCAGAAAAGCAAAAAACATAAATTTGTTCATCTTGCATTGCTTGCCTAACTCCCTACCCTCTCCGTGCTTATCGTTTCCCACTGAAGATGTAAACTCATTTTCATCTCAGTAAAATTGACATTCATTCTATTTAAGTGTTGCTCAAACAAGAGTTTATAGGGCATTTGTTGGGAACTATTTATCAAGGCAGATTAATATGGGCTCAGTGCCCATGTTTATGATGGTAAAGGAACATGTCAGCCTGCACAGCGGTGTGGCTCCCCGATGTCTTTATGATCTAGGCCAGAGAGGAATAAACTGTATCTTATCTAGCTATACTTTATAATCTGAATTTAGACTACACAGGCAAGATTATATCATTCCTCGCTTCATCTGCTGAAACTCTGACAAATATCGCCAGCCTTATAGCATCTATAAAACATGGTATACTGTAGAAATATATATTTTATGAATTCCAAGACATGTCCGTTTATTTTTTCTGCAATGAGTAGTCAGCTGGATGGACATATTGTCAAAACTTGTTAAGTTTAATTCAACTGGAACTGCTATGAGCCAATGCATGGTGGTCCCTGAGCAGGTCGGCTGTCAACCACAGGAGTGACCACTACAATGCACAGTCTAATTTATTTATACTTCTTCTGCCTTTACCAAATTTGATGATTAAAAAAGAAGACACAGAGCTATTTCTGTGTCTTTTGCTGCTTTATGTGTTGCTTTTTTTTTTAATACCTAAAAGAAAGAGACGTGGCCTCTAATCAAAATGACAGCTGTGCTTTGCTTTCAACCCTTTTGTTTCAACTCTGTGAAGTATACTAGAGGAAAATAAAGACAACTCAATCACAAGCTGAACATCCCAAATGACACAAAGGGCACATCGCAGGGCTTCAAACAGGCTTGCTCATTAGCGCAGTGATTTGGAAGGCTATCTGGGTGGGATAACCTTGAAGTAAATCAGAGCTCAAGTTTCACATTTGACTTGGGCTTTTAATGTAGCAATTAGCCTGGTCAAGAACATCATCACTGAATGTGTTATGAAACAATTACATAACATCCTTATCTAAATGATTTCTCTCCCCCACACTATGTTTTGCTTTTCTCTCCCTTTCTACTGCATTTTGTCTCTCTCTGTTACACTCTAACAGTTTGACCTTCAATCTAACATTTGGTCCAATGCAGCTGCTGGACTCGGTTCTTTCTTTTACCAATAGATAAAAGACTCCAGGCACCAGTTGGTTTTCGCCACAGTATCTGACTATTACAAGCATGTTTGTCCTTCTCCTTTTTCACCAGTTTTGCTTTTTAAAGCTTTGAGAAAATGCACACTTTCTGTTTAATCCCCTGTAACTCTGATGAGAAGGTAACCCCTTTGGTGGTATGAGAGCCCAATCCCTTTCATTTTAATTATAGGCAGGTGAAAGGTCCAGTGGCCATGATACTCCAAGAGCCCGCTCTCAGCTCCCATCTGCGTCGTGATTGCCACTTCTTATTGCTCCCTGTGCCGCAACCTTCTTGACATCTGAATTGTATGCTTGAGGTTTGATGGGTGAGATCTGCAGGGGAAGCTCTTTGCTCTACGGGAGATGTCTAATCTGTCCCTCAGCCTCACTTGATGTTGCGATGGTTCTGTCACAGCACGCATTTGGAATAGCGTGGACAAGGCAATCCAATTTAGCTGATAAGTGAATTCTAAACAAGAGTAAGTTCAGTGCTACTTGATTGCTACTGTAAATTGGCTGTTACGCCTGTCAGCTCTCCACTTTCGCATGGCACAACAATGGCTCTTCAATTTCACACTGAGGTAAACAAAAGCGGTCTCGTTTCTCAACAACAGCAGTGGATTTGATCAACTGAAATAGCTACTTTACTTTAAAGACTGCAGCTACCTAACATAAACTAATGCTCAGACTCTGGGAGTTGGCAGAAACACGGTCTCTGCTGGCTGTTAAGTGTTTCCAGTTGATTGCTTTTAAAACAAGAACCCAGTAAAGGAGTCTTAAATATGCTCGGATTATGTGATGCAAGAAGACTGAAGTTGCGTTCTCCAGACAAAAAGTCAGCATCCTCATCATCTGATAGTCCACATGATTCATGTATTGTAAGGAGGAGTTAGTATGAGTATAGTATGAGGATGGAATTAAATATTGAAAAAAATATGGAAGATCTGCACTGGGTCAAGAATAAAGCTGCAAAAGTGATGGGAATAGAAAATGAGGTGGTCTGCAGAAGCTATGTGGCATGATTCTCATATATGATTTGTGTCATGACTAATTAATGCAATGTCTTCTACAGCCTGATAAAGAGTCTCTAAGGCTGAACGCGTGGCTTTATCCATGTATTCATTGAGGATTTTCATATTATTAATCAAAGTGTCTCTGATACTCTTTGGACTCCCCCACCAATAATAAGGTATTCCATTAATTAGAAGTGGGACAGTCATTATCTTTTCATCTTTACTGTAATTAAATCTTATTTGTTCTAATTTAACCCTTAGTGGTTTGGATGCTCACAAGCAACACACTACTTCAATTCATTTTCAAATAGCGCACTTCCCATTTAATAGAAAAGGAACCAATAATGAGTTTGGCAAATGAAGCTCTACAAGTTTGTCTGGAGTCTAAATGTATCCCAACCAAATACGGATCAGAACTTAGGGGTGTTGATCTGAACTCTAATAAAGAGTCTCCATTCATTGACAATATTGTTGTGTAGAACTTAGTACCTTTTAAAAGTAACACTTGGGTACTTTTAAAAGGTATTTTTTTTCTCATGTAGTTTTGGAAAATTTAGGACACCACTCTTAGTTTATATTGCCCCTAATATTGCTATTTTCTTGGACAAATTCTAAATGAGTGTCTAAATATACACCAAATTCTTCAGTATCGTATAAACATGCATGCAAATAGTCATCATGAGTAGGAAAATACTGTATATCTATTAAGTAATGTAGAGTTTGTGATGTTCTGAAAGGTGCCAAGGATTCCATTCAAATCATTATTATTGTATAATGTTTACTTCAATCATATAAGGATGAGATGATTAAAACCGTTTATATTATTTTACTAAATGATGTTGCCAAATGGAAATATTCCATTGAAACTGTATTTGCATTGGAATCAGTTTGGTTATTCTGAATTGTTTATATTGTATATACTGATTGAGCCATGTGCCGTATCCCTATGGAAAATATTTTCATATCTCATTCATGCTTTAGGTCTTCCCCACACTAATTCAGATGTTCTCCTAGACAGATACATTCCCCCTTCGCTTGAAAGAAAAATTTACTGTTCTGTCTAAATTCTGTCTACAAGACCATTATTTCACAAAATAAATCCGTACACGTAAGAAACAACAAATGATAGTGCAAGGGTAGCTTGCATCAACAATATATCAACTACCAGAAAAGAACATTTTGTCCTTTCATCGTTTCGGCAGACTTTAAATAACAGATGCTGTGGACCAAGTATTGGGTGTTCCAGTAAAGTGGTGTTAGAACCTGCCATTTGGTTAGCAGAAGCATTGCTGTAACTGCTAGTGCAAACGAAAATAAAGAAACTCATACATATTCAACAATTGTTGTCATTTTTGCAGGCACGTTCTACGAGTTGAGCTGCGATACTGTTTCTCAAACACTGCACATGGATGCACACAAAGCTCAGTTTTTAAAAACCTTCATTTTTACAAAGCTTTTTTCTCACTTTGAGGAAGTGTGCTAGTGTGCTGTTTGCTTGTGGAAGAGATGCCCAAAATGTTGAAGAAAATATCTGTATTTTTGTGGCTAAAGCCTTAAATATATACACACATCCAAGATTCCCAAGAAGGAGTCTGAATGCCATGCGTTTATTTCAGCATTGTGACACAAGTTTCATGTCATTACCATACTTTATTCACTAAGAGGACCTGGCATAGAACCTTCATTACATGGCATACACACTACATGAAGTCCTACTTGTTACAGTTATGTTTCCAGTGATTCTAGGGGGCAGTTTCATGTGCAATTAATTTTAAACCTGTAACATTATAGAATTCCCAACATGTTTTCCATAGCGATTCTTTTAAACAGTGCGTCTGCATATTAACAAAGGACAAGTTACTTGCTCCAGCTCTCATGTTGCCTTTCGTTACAGTGGTTATGTCACACAACAGTCCCGACTACATCTCATTCCCACAGTGCAAGTAATGACATTAGAAGAGGAAGAGGGGATATTTCCACCTCGTCATGGTGCAGCTCTGAGAGCACGACAGGAACAAACATATGGCAGTATATACATGTCACGTACAGGGTTAGCTTTCATTAACATCCTTTTTTCACAGTTAGTATTTCAGGAGAACACAGATTCTTGGATGAAAATGGGAGGAAACAGAGGATACATCATAGGATACAGGAATAAATACAGCCTTTTCTAATGCATAATAATAATAATTTATACTGGCATGTATAGCAGTTCTCTTATAATATAATGTATGCAGATAGCTTTCATTCTTGTTTGCTATATGTTCTGATAATGTAGCTGTGGGGTTAATTTCCTCCCTGAAATCAATAATGAATTTGCATGTGCCTCTGTGCAGCGTGATTAACAATTTTGTTGGTGAATAAACACAATCCCATTAGAGTAGCATGGAGATATTATTAGGACATGATGAGGCCCAAATGGATTGAATACTTGAAAGAGTAACAGCCTGTCACACTAATGTACCCACTCGGAAAGGTGCATTATGAAGCTGGAGGTCCGCAGAGTTCAGCGTTTGTCTTTGTAAGCATCCTAGGTGCCTGTCTGACTGCGTGCGTGATACTCACTCAAAGTTTTCAGAAACATCCCCCGACTGACTAGTCGCAAGTGGGCGGTTGTACTTCCTCGTCCTATTCTCTCACATTTGTAGGTAGCTGTCAGGTGTTTTTTTTTTTTTTTTTCTTTTTTTGGAGTTTGGGACCCGGTGGCAGCTGCTGTCACTTGCGTCGTCGGTGTGTCAGTCATTGTTGTCAGTGTCGCGGTGTCGAGGTGACGCAGAGGAGGAGAGATGCTGTCAATGGCTTGATCCGCTTCCTCTCGCTGCTTCATCCGGTTTGCTCAGTCACCATCCTCACGTCGTGGTGTCAGCATGTCGATCTTCCCCACCCCCACCCATCTGTAGACTATAGGATGCACCCTCTCTCTCTCTCTCTCTCTCTCTCTCT
>NW_007577977.1:262537-276553 GCF_000690725.1 Stegastes partitus
ATATATTATATATATATTTGCGTCTCTACAGAAATGGGCCTTTCGACACAGTATGGATTTTGGAAACACAATGTTGGTTTAGGTCTTATTGTGGAATTTGTGAGAAAAATATTGAATAAAATCAGCCATTTCCTGCATGGCCTCATTCAAACCTTTAATCCTGCTTCATAAGCACCATACTAAATATGTGCATGTGCAGGCATTATCTTACACAACACCACCTTGTAATCCAATACACTAACATCATTATAGTAAGCGACTGGCGTCTGTTCCGCTGTAATGCTTCTCGTGATGCTTTCAAAATTCAGTTATGAAACTTGTCAGACCTCAGCCTGAGCATGTTCTGCTAATTAGTATTCAATGTAATAAGACTCTCTCGTGTAGCTCTTCTCTTTGTAACAGTGGTTCCCTGTAGTCGCTGCCTGAAGTGCTGCTTCATTAACTGCAATTACTGCGAAAAATCATGTAATGTGGCATGAAGAAAAGTCTCTAAAGTCATGACGTGCCAAAGAGGATTCTCCGGCATCATCTGGTGAAAGCTAGAGGGGGAGGTCATTTGTAGCGGCGGTGAAGCCTAAAACATTGCAGGCAGGTCGTGACCATCCATGCTCCGGCTTTCACTCAAAATGAATCCCACTGTTGCTGCACAAGAAGAGTCTTTTCACATCGAGAACCACTGCAGGGTTGTGAGTGGGATGATCCAGCAGAAAACTGGATTGTTCTAAATTTCACCACAGGCCAAGATACTGTAAGACGACAGCTTCACCAGGCTTGTTTCCAATAATTTTGACCACCCTGACGTATAAACAGTCAATAAAAATACAAGAAAACATACCTGCTCTCATCAGTCTTGCTCCTTTCACTGCCAGAGCTGGTCGGACTGCTCTCGCATATGGGGCCAACGTTACTTATACTGTACCAAAGACCGAAAGAAAGCATGACAGAAAAGCATTAGGTAGCTGGTGTAACAGTCAGTGAAGAACAAGCTAGTGCCTTCTGCTGAAAGACAGAAAGACAAAAACAAGGTCAATCATAAAAAGGGGAAAATCCAGCCTGATTTATTAATATCATTCCATCCATTGAACATGACAGCATCCACGGTGGTTCTAAAAAGACATTTTATAATCCATGTATGCAAGTCTGATGAGTTTGTTTCACCTTACTGTTTGAAGTCTTAATTAGGGCTGTAGATGATGAATACTGATTTAACCTTCTGAACCCTCAGCAGGTTCTGTGCTCATGTCACATTTTATGCAATCTGGGCTCATTTTCTATTGCAGCATACAGCACAACTGTGGCTAGAAGTAGAGAGAACTCAGAAATCGCTTCTGTGAAGTAAAACTAGATATACTGAATGAATTTCTATCATTATTATTTTACAAAAATGAAAAAAAAAAACAAACTTGGAAACAACATGTACAATGTTTTTCCAAGTGCCAGTACCGGGGGGAAATGCCTCTACTTACAATACATATTTCATGATCTAAACTTTTTAATTTGCTTTTAGACTTGCCTCCTGCTCTGTGTAAACACAGCCTGCAGTTCAGCCCAGTTCAGCTACAGAAATCCCTGAAATTTTAATATGACTGTTGGGTGATGCTCAGTTTCTCAGCTGCCCTGTGGAGGGCAGGTTTTCTTCTAAATCCGGTGCGTGTAAACATTTTATTTTTGGCAAATTTTGAAATGATGTGGCATGATTTCAAGTTTAGATTTGGCTGAGTTTCCCAACTGAAGAGCACATCACAGATGAATGATTCAAGAACCATAGGAAACTGCCAATTCTTACTCTTTTTGTGGCTCTAATGAATAGTGTAACTTTTGTGATTTATTAATTATAACATGCCTTTTAAACCCACCATTGGGTTTTGAGGTTCACAATAATATGCAGATTATTTAAAGAAAACTAACAAATTGTGAAAACAGGCTACGACAGTTAAGAAACGATGAAAATCTTTATTGTCTATCTTGTCTCAGTCAGCCAATTATTTCAGCACTATGATTGACTCTCTCTTTTGCAACTTAGAGATGCTTCTTTGAGGATACTGACTTAACTGTCTGAACTCAGAGGGTCATTATAATGTAAATTGTGACAAAACTGGTACACGTTCTTCCTCAGCAGTAAAAGTTTGCTCAGTTTGAGCTAGTAAAAAGCACTTTTATAAGTTTTGGGCATAAAAAATGCAAAAACACTTGTATAATGCCAAATTAAAATGATTATATAAAAATATAGCATAAAGACACTATCAATTTCCATTTCAGTAGAAACTCAAATAACTGACACCTACATCAGTCATGGGTTTTGATAGTTTGAAGTCATAGAAGCTCCTCTTGACTTGACTGATGGCTGATGACTGATGACTGAAAATCTCCCCTTGGCTTTCACGCCACGGCACGTGAACATCTGAGACACAACAATCAAAGGGAGCAAGGTTTTCTGACTCATTTTTATATCTACTTGCTTTTTAACAAGCATGAATGAGACTGGTGTTTCAGCCAGTTATTGTGAAGTTGCGAGTGCACACACTTCCATCAATCCACAGTGTCCTCTAAGTGAGGCTTTTAAACAGAAGCGCCCCCAAAGACAGAAAAAAAAAGGTTTTCTTTTGATCCCTGTAATTAGAGGCCAGCCTTAATCTTATCCATGCTTCTGAATAATAAGACCTGATCGTATGAGGAGCTCACATTCTGCTCATTAAACTTCCTTCAGGGATGCATGTGTCTTTGACTGCGGTTTGGAGACGCGAAGGCTCCTTTCTGTTGGAGCAGGCGTAAAATTACAAATTCAATCCAAATCGAGAGGTTGTCTGGAAACACTCGAGGACCGCAGAGTGCTAGAAGGTGTTGAAGTGAGGAACAAGAGAGACAAGCCATGCAGTGCTGAGTCACACTCACCCACAATTCATAGGAGAGCAGAATCCCATGAGTCTGTGGGGAATGCCGCATGTTGAATACGTGAGAGGGATGGAATGGTACAGCAGAGGAGATTTGACAGCACAAGAGGTTAAGCAGTACACAAGCACATGCACACACATGAAGACAGTGGTAGAAAGCACATTTATTACACCACAAATTTGAGCTTTTTGTTCTTGATCATTTGCATTTTATTTGACTTTATGTGGCCTAAATGTCAAAGGTGCATATTTTCCAACTTATTTGGCAGATTCTGACTAATGTTAAAGTTTATAAAGTGTTTTTGTGTTGCACTACAATGCAACACCAAAAAAAAAACCGCTTTATTCTGAAATTTTAGCACATTTTACCATTGATATTAATACTTGAACTTACAGCCAAACTTTGACCTGTGATGGAATATGTGCACTCTGTGTAATTGCTGCTTTTACATGAGTAAAATATCAGAATGCTAACTCCACTACTAACACTCACAGTGTCTCACAAACACATTTAACGTCAATCAGGACTTTTTTTTTTTTCCTTTCATTACTACTGGAATTAGATCTGTCTGTGGGTTTAAACCCCTTAACGGAGTTGTGATGTCTTTCAGATGTCATATGCATTGTGCAAACTTTGCACCAAATTGCCAAAGTGGACATCATGTTAGCTATTATTTATACATCACAAAGCGGACATAATAAAAAAATTAATTGCACAATACAATATACCACTATAATAATCCAACAAAGACTGCTTTTTTGATGTTTTTGCTTTTTTGTTAGGGCTTGGTCAGAAAGCTGTTGATTCAAGCTTGTGCTTTGTAGTGTTGTTGCACTAGATTGCATTATATTGGGATCTGCTTTGATCCAGTCTCAATAAAACAGCTTCCCAAAGGTGGTATTTGTTGTCAGGTCACTGTATTGGGTTGCTTTGTACTATGTGTTTGTGTTATTCTGTCCATAGCTTTTAGCCATTTCAGGGCAAGAGCATTAATTGACCAAACGTCATGAGTCTTCAGATCCAACTAAATCAGTTTTACCCATTCAATACATGGCAATTTATTAACAGCAGATATTCAGTCATGCTGTACAGCCGAGGTCCTGCTATTGACATGAGTGGAAGGAGGGACTATATTTAGCCTTTAATATAAAAGACCTAGCTAGCTTGATTTGCTTGAGTCCTCATGCTGAAATGTCCCTTCAGAGATTCAAGTATGTCACACAGGAATGCTAAACAGCCTTTTGACATCATATGTGCCTGTGATATTTCATTGTTACCGGTCCATTTGTGTAAGCAGTTACTGCGCCCTGCATCGGTGATCGTGACATTCAGCAGCAGCGTCTTTGATTTTTTTTTCAGTTATCTGTTTTAACTGAAAGCTCCTCCGCGGCGAGGCAAAGAAACCGCACCGTCTCGTTTCGGCGCACACATATGTAACGGAGGAGATTTGTGCCTGTTAAATTATGGCAAAAAGGTGCAACACCGCTATCTATTGGTGCAGTGGTTAGCGTGAGTACTGCACAGAGGAAAGAGGACTTCACTGTGGTAAGATGTCCTTTTGCATGGTCCGGGATAATTAATTATTTTCTTTAATGTTCCAGATGTTTAGACTTTATGTATTACTGTCATGTACTCACTGTGACCTACGCTAACTATTTTGAGCACTTCCTGTGAGTTATTAGGCCGTAAAAGTATGTTTAGAGACTTGTTAATGATGCTAAACTAGCTTAAATGTTTCGCTCGTGTCAGGTGTTGTTCTGATTGTCCCGAGACTGTGACGCTAACTTTCCCACACCACTGCGGTGCTGTATGCTGTGTTGCAGGAAAGAGCTGCAATAAAACACCCCATAACCCACCTGGTCGTCGTCTGTGGTCTGTAGAAGCAACATTAGTGTGGAGCTCCATCTCACAGATAGCTGTGATAACTGTAATACGTCACACATATATTTTTCCAGAGTCAACACAACCGAAGTGAACGGAAAATCCAATCAATTCGGATCTCCAAAAGACTACAATCGGCGGTGGAGCTGCTGACCCTGCAGAACCCTGGGGAACTTTTAGTCAAAGCAAATCTCTGAGCGATCAGAGCTGTGGCTTTTGATTTGTTACACTGGCCAGAGAACAAATAATAACTGCCAGTACCAACACAAACTTATATTTGCTCTGTAGTTTTTCTTTTTTTCCTTTTCTTTTTTTTTTTTTTTTTTACAGATTTAATGTGAACAAAAGTATAATTTTTTTTTTTGGTGACTTGCGTGATGATGAATAATGTCTTCCTTTTCATCATCTTGGAAGCAAAGTATAATATGCAAATTATGTAATCAGAAAATGGTGCAGTGGGACAAGTTCTGTGTGTCTGTATTAAATCTGAGATTCCTACAGATAACAGAAGCATTGCTGTTTTGCATAGAGAGATTAAAAGACAACTATTTTGTTAACAGAAATGCCAACAACCTTGTAGGAGTTCCTTTATTCTAACCACATAACCATATCTATGGACCCTTATATGAAATTAGCTGTGTTGTGGTGCAACTGTAACGGCTCTATGGATGTTTTATTTAAGCAGTTTGAATTAGCCCTTTCATCAGAGAAATCCTGTTACTTAGGATTGTTTCTCTCTGAAGGCAAATTGAAAGTTTAAATTATAAAACACAAATGGTATGCGTACTGATGCATTAACATAAGGCCACTTGGCAAAACTTAAATGCAACTTTATGTTGTTTCTTCACCAGCTGGGGGCAGTAAAAACATGGCCTCCTTGTTTGCAAATAGTTCCTGATTTACACAACTTGCAGTTATGGAGTACCATTATCCTTTATTTGGAGTAATGTTTGTCTGCCTGATGAATTAAAATTCAGCAATCACTCTCTGTCAATTGCTAAGTGAGTCTGTGTGTAATTTGGTGCTACATAAATTGTGTGGTGGGCTTTTTGCACTTTTTTGCTGGAAAAAAACAAAAAAAAGCTGTTTTCTATTACCAGAAATTAGGGATACACAAAGATGTCGGCATTCTCTGCCAATAGGCAAAAACATAAATCAATAAACAAAATGCATATATCTGTATCAGCAATTGGCCAAAATGAGTTAGAAAATATAGACATATTGGATGTCAATAATCGAGTATCATGCATCCCAAAAACAACACTCTAAGAACACTTACAGTGAACCAAACAGTACAGTTGACTTAATAGTTAAACAATGTTGAAGTGAGCTGCAGATTCCGGGGGTAATTCTCAATAACCATAAGCTGTGCCTTTGACAGTGTTTTAAAATTGCCATTTAAAAAAGAATGAAAACCGGCCATAATGCTTTGGAAGAAAGCCAACAAATGAAGTAATTAAATGCATTCATTTTTGCAATTAGTACTTGTCGTTTCTTAGAAATATGCAGAAATAATTGGAAATGCACGCACATATAAAAAATGTAATTCATTAAAATTCAACACGAAGAAAGTCAATGCTAAGATCTATTGAAAAAGTATTTAATTATAAGATAGAAACATCTCATGCTTTAATCCTATGCTGCACCAATACAGAAGTGATGAAAGATGCAGTGAGATGGAAAAGACAGTTGGGGATTCCTAATGAACAACTTATTGTCATGTAATCCAGTTTCTAAGTTCGGGATGGAAGATTACTAATGCGGCATTTTAGACAAAAACTATGATTTACATTTGAGCCTTTAAAACACAAGTTAGTTATGGTTCAAATGCAGCAACAAAGTCCAAAGCAGAACATTTTGACTCGGCAAGAGTGTAGTTTTATCATTTGGTATATTAGGCTTGTAAAGCGGTGTGTCATCTGCAAAGCAATGAAAATTAACACTGTCACGGTGATTTATGTTGACCAGAGGAAGTTTATGTAATGAGGAAAGAACACCGCTCGTTATCTTTCTTCTTTTCTCACTGTCTCTGTTTCCTGCACAGCCAAACCTTTTTTTTTATTTGCCTCCACCAGCTGCACTTTGCATACAGATGAGATTCAAACTTTTGCCAATTCTGCACAGAAGTGACGTGTGGTGTACTCACCTCACATTGCAAGACTGTGAGTCTTTGTTGAGCTTGTTGAACCAGGACTGCTGGGCCTGACGGCATTCTGCTCTTGTGATCACACCGTCTTTATCCAGGGCAAGACCCAGGAACACTGACCTCGCACTGTCTCTTTCCTTGGCGGTCAGCAGACGTACCAGAGAGTTCTAGGAGAGGTAAATCCAACAAGTTTCAGACTAGGTGACCTGGATGTGCTCCTTTAAATCACTTATATTAATTCCAGTCACGTTTTATGATTAAATTGCTGTAATTCTGCAGCCTGGCAAATGTATTTTTAGGACTGCTTTCTCTGGCCTCAATCATCCTCAATTACATTAGTACTGTCTGACATAATCTGAAAGCACTGCTTTACCGCAGACTCACACACTCTACAAACTGCAGTTTTAATCCTCCAAGCCATAAACAAAAGAACATTTTTTAAGCTGCTGTGTTGATCAAGAGACAGTAAAATTAATATATCAAGCTGATGGGTGCAAACTTAAGCCTTTCTATCAAACTAACCTCAAAATAGTGTATTGTTTTGACCACAAAAGCTGATTAAATAGTATTTATTTAGCGGCCTAAAGGAAGGTATGCTTTTGCCAAACGCTACAAAGCTTAATGTTAAAAGATACCCTCCCTAAGTTTGCTAAACAAAATGTACCTTCTCTCTATAAAGTTGCTCTATGACAAAGTCAACAGAAGATTGTCGACACTGCCTTTTTAAAGTATATACAGTGCCTATAAAAAGTATACAACGCCTTAGAAATTCCCCTCTATTATTGCTTTTCAACATTTAATCATGGTCAATGTCATTTAGCTTTTTCAACAATGGTTTACAAAAATGACTCCTTCATGTCGAAGTGCAAACAGATTTCAACAAAGTAATGTCAAATAAAAAATGTCAAACAAATGATTGCATGAATCAAGTCGGTGTAAAGTAAATGTACCTTTGGCCGCAATTACAACATTAAGCCTGTGTGGTCAATGTCTTAATCAACCTTGCACTTCTGGACTATACAATTTTACTCCATTCTCCTCTGCAAAACTGTCAGGTTGCACAACGATCGTGATTAAACAACCCTTTTTAAGTCCAGCCACAAATGTTTAATTGGACTGAGGTCTTGGCCCCGACTTGGTCACTCCAGAACATTCACCTTGTCATCTTTGAACCATTTCTGTATAGTTTTGGCTGTATGCTTTTTGTTATTGTCTTGCAAAAAAAAACAACAAAAAAAATTCTCCCAAACTGCAGTTCTCTTGCAGACTACACAAGGCAGTCCTTCAAGATTTTCCTATACTTTCCTGCATTCATTTTGCCCTAAACCTTTATAAGACTATCAGGTCCTGCTGTGGAGGAGCATAAACACATCATGATGCTGCCACCACCATGCTTCACAGTGAGGGTGGTGGTCCCAAACATAGCATCTAATCTGATGGCCAAACAGAAAAAAATAATCTTCTTCTAGTCGCTTTCTGGCAAACTGAAGTCAAGATTTGCTATGAGTTTCTTCTTTTTTTTTTTTTTTTTAAACAAAACATTTATTGGTTAAGAACTACAGCAACATTTGTTCTATGTGCAGTCTCTCTCATCTCAGTTGCTGAAGCTTGAAACTCTTTCAGAGGAGTCATAGGTGTCTTGGTGGCCTCCCTCGCTTGTCCCTCAGTTTTTGAGGACGACCTGTAATAGGCAGATTTACATGTGCCCTATTCCGTCAATTTCTTAATAATGGATTTAACCGGACTCCAAGGGATGTTCAGTGACTTGGAAATGTTCTTGTCTCTATCCCCTGACTTATACGTTTCATTAACCTTTTCACAGAGTTGCTCGGAGTGTTATTTTGTCTTCATGGTGTAGTTATGGGCAGGAGTACTGATTCACTAGTGACAGAATTTTTATATTACAATCACTTGAGACACATTCACTGCACTGAGATGAACTCCATTTCACAAATTAAGCTGACCATGACTCAACGCTGAAAAGCAATAAAAGGAGAAAACTTCCAAGGGTGGGACAACATATTTTATAGGCACAGTAATTAAAGTGTGATATAGTCCTATAAGATAAGACACATCACATCTTGGCATTTTATTCCAATTTGTGGTCACAGTAGTGAAGCACAACATAGTTCATGGCTATGTTTCAGGACATAGTGGATATTATGATGTTATGGGATGCTGTAACCAAATCATGGGGTTTGTAAGCTGCTTTGTAATTGTTTATTAATTTTTTTTTGAAAAAAAGAAAAGGGTTTTCTCAACCCAACACTATACCTCGGTGCGAAACTTCTTCAACACAGCCAGAGACTCAAAGTAGAGAAAGTCCGACCATTCAATGTGACCCTTCTTCTCTGGATCCAGCGCAGCAAACTGGGCCAGGACTTCCTCCTCTTGCTCATCAGTTAGGTCCTTATCAAACTGCTGCTTGGATACAAAGTGGCGGTACTGCAGCAGCTCATCTGACACCAGGCATGACTCTACGGCAGCAAGGAACAATTCATCAAATCAGACCTAATTAGTCACCTAGCAGTCTTTCTGATATAAATAACTTGCTGTGACTCATTTTCAAACAAAGACGAGTTCTCCTCCCACCGTTTGCCATCCAACCAAGCTGCGAGATAATACTATACAATTGGAAGCAGACCGGGTAGAGGAAAATACTGTAATAACTTAAGGGAACAATGTAGGCAGTAGACACCTCTGTAAGGTGATCGCATTTCTAACCATATTTTTCTCTAAATTTTTAATGCCATTGCTATTTCTGGCATGTATAACCAGTGGGCAGGCAAATGAGGCAGTCTTGTGATATAACTGGGGATGATGGCAGTTGGTAATAGGTTTCATTTAGAATGCCTTCATTGTTTTTTTTCGTCTATCCTGTTTCAGAAGTTGTAAATTAGGTCTGTTCTAAGACCCTCCTGCCACATCAACTTGTGCTTTAAGATAGTCAAGCTAAATGTCTAGATTAATTTGGGGCTTCACTGAGGATTCAAACCCTGTTCTCCTAAGGAAAAGCCATGTGACTGACTAAAATCTTGTATTTCAGGCTAGATTTTGCTAGATTTTAGGTGCCAAACTATAGTTTCCTGTGACACCACTTGAACACAGTATGCGGAAAAGTTAGCGTAGAAGCTTTCCTTGTTAGTGGCAAATAAACATTGCTTATCCTAGCTTTAATTTTATTTCAGGGAAGTAATTTTCATTTGACCTAAGTAATTAACAAAACAAGAGTTCAGTGAGGTTCTTTGAGCTAAATAATATTAGCCCAAAAAAAGAAAAAGATGCTGATGTTAAGCAGCCATTATGTTTACTATCTGAGTTCAGCATATGAGCATGCGTATCATTAAATATTTGGATGTAAACTAAAATATTAAAATTGCTAATCACTGTCGATTTCATGATGATGCTAGATGAAATGATGGGGCTCTGGATTCTGAACCAAAGCGGTGGACCAAGCAACCCATTGATAAACATTGCTGTCCTTAGAAATTTATACAAACGAATTCCTAACTTCTTAGTTGTTCACATGGACAGGGTCCCCGTGAACACACATGAATTATATATATATTCTCTAGCCTTTCGCCGGTAATTTACCTGGGATGATCTTGCACTGCTTGAAGGTCTCCATGAGACTGTACATCTCTTCCTCTGTCAGGAGTAGATTCAGATTGTCCTGCAGGAAAGGGTGAGATGAGGGCAAAGGATTACACTCAGTAATAAAGTGATGCTCACACTGCTTTTTTTATAGTCAAGTAATACAACACTTGCTGGTTAATGAGTGAACATGCTCAAAATTGTCCCAGATGGGCTTCCTGCAATTAGACAAAAGCACACAAGTTATTAGATTGTAAAACCAATTTTAGCTACTCTTGTGTTTCCCAGGTGATTTGCATGATGCTGTGTTTTCAGCTGCACTCTCTTCATAATGGTATCATCAGTAAAGTGAAGCAAGCAAGAAAAGCAAAAAGTCCTTCTTAAATGTGAAAATAGAGTTTAGTTAAATGAAATAATCTGCTCTCTTGAAATACACAAAATACAGGGTACTGTGCATTAAATATTAAAATCTTATGTGTATTAACAATAAATTGGGCAGATTTAAGCAGAGTCAGTGAGGAAAATAAAACGTGCGTAATTTAAAAATGTGTGTAATATTCAGATATCTTCCCAGCAGGGTGTAAATATCAGCAAATCGACAGGCTAAGAAAATCACAGGAGACACAGATTTTAATATTAAGATTTTGTTTGTACATTACTTATCCGATAAGTAGCATAATGAAATTTTAATGATCTCTTTGGGATTATTGAGGTAAGTCAATTCTGGTTTGTTTACAGGGTCCTTAATCATCCTTATAATCTGTCAGGGCTTCAAAAAAATAATCAAAAAGCTGCATTATGAAATGTAGATGAAAACACGCGGCCGCCCACTCTTGAAAAGAAACCGATGAATAAAAACACCCTCAAGGCTTGACAAATTGCTGCAAAATGCGAATTTGTAATACGGGGAAATGGATAAAGAGCAGATATGTCAGCAAACAGCCATTAGATATTCTAAAGTATGAGTTATGGCACTGAGAAGATGTGTGTTCTGGGTTTCACTTTCACCTCCGGTCTGACTCAGAAAAGCACACGTCATTCTTTCCAGAGAAGTGAGGAGTGCTATAATGATCAATAGCAATGATATGCAAAAAAAAAATTAAGAAAAAGCTTCCCCAGCTCGCACACTTTTTGCTCCCTGCCCTGGAGAGGGACATGTGGCTTCATTAGATGAACCGAACATGTGCACCAACAAGTTGTACAACGCCCTCCTGCATTTGTTGTCTAGATCACAGCAATACTCAACTGTCTGGTATCTGCAGCCAGAGCATGTGTTGCATGCCTTGACCTTGTATCCGAGCGGTTAAAACACACAGCACATGGGAGCAAACGCCCCGAGCAGTGAGTCCCATTTTCAATTTTTGGCTTGGGAACAATTTGCTGCTCATTTCCATGTCTCTCTTTTCGCTGCCACTCTTTAATAAATTCATTAAAAAAAAATGTCCCTAAAAAAATAATGAATTGCAAGACTGTGTACTGTGTGTGTAATTACTCATTGATTAATTTGCACTGCTTTGAGCATTAGCCAGACCTTCCTCCAAATATCTGGGTGCTGTGAGTGGGTGGTTCTGCTTAATTTACTTATTTGTATACAAGAACATATGAAGGAACTCGCTTCTTTCCTTCCCTCATTCACCCACTCATGCAGTCATTCATCCCACACGTACAGCATCTGTACCTGGTGGCCGTCCGAAAGTCAATGATATCTTTAAAAAATGAAATACTGAACCGGGATAATAAGGTCGTGTCCTGCCTGCAACAGTCTGGGACACTGTGTCCTTCTTTAAACTGTGATATCATCTCAGCAGAGAACTATTACCATAAAGCATCTGAGCTAAGAGAGACCACACAACAGAGCACCACTGGTATCAAACCCTCTATGCTTCCTTCTTTTGTCCTCTGGTGGCTACTTTCTGTACTTTTTTTTGTACATCACAGCAGTCCAATGTGGATGAATTTCAAGAAAGAACAGCTAGTACCAAGTTGAATATATGCCAATAAGAGCTGCAGAGCTGTAGATGACCATGTCTTCGGATCTATTGTGTATCGCAGATCATCTGTTGTTTGCAATTTCCATCTATTAGGCAAAAGAGATCAGATATCCAGCTTGAAATGGCAGCAGAGCCCCTTCAACCGCTGATTCATTCTATTGCTTTCACTTCATCTCCAAGTGCCTTTGTGAAATTAAATGTCATGTTTGTCTTTTGCTCAGGTGTGAATTGCGGATTATTTCTGCCATCTCCCAAAATATGTCATCATTTTTCTAACTGAGTGGCAGGTGTTCATTTTAATTTATTCTGTACACCTGTAGATTTAACTTTAACTCCAAGAGAAACTTAGTGTTTTAAAAACAGATTTTCACAATTACATTTATTTCTCATACCGGGGTCTTATTAAGCTTGTAATTAAACTAACACTTTCTCACGAGAATTCATAATTCGATTCATCTGCATCTTCCTGACATTCTTAAGTGAATTAAGTATCAACAACAAGAGCAAAGCAAATTATCATGCTGTCATCAGGAAACTGCTTCCTTTGTTTTCCTCTCTTCGCCAGACATCACTTCTGCGCATCTCTAATATCTTCATCAAGCGTTACCCCGAGTAACACCAGCTGTCTGCACAACAGCCAAACTGCCCATCAACTTGCTTTCATGATGTTGCTGTGTCTGTATAGTAACATTCCTTCAACTTTATATCCAGCGTAACCTTAAAAATTGATTGAAGTGTTTATGCAACACCTACTGACAGCATCTGGAAAATATGTTCTCTAGGACACAAAAGGCCGCTGGGGAATAAAGTACAAAAATAGCAGCACATTCTAATCTTATGCTTGGAAGCTTGCATAAATAGTTATTTGAGATTGTCCTGTTTGGGGAGAAAAAAAAATGACAGTGTTGCTGATGTGTTGAGCACAAATAGCTTTAAATAACCCACATTTCAGCTTGGCACCAAAGCAGACAGTTATTTAAAAATAGATATTCCTAGTGATTTCAAAGCTGCAACAAACAGTATTTTTTGTGAGCAGTGAATCAGATGACTGCGATGTGTAAGAGGTCACTCACAGTGACGTACTCACTGGATTATGTCATTAGACATAAGAATTATCACCAAACTGTACATTTCTCCCCAGCTCTGTCGCTTTTTCCTTTCTGTTTTGCAGAATCACGTTCATTAATGTCATTTCTAGCTGCAGCAGTAACAAATGGAGTAAAGACAAGTAAATATTGTATTTACGTTCATTGACAAGAAACAACAAGTTCCACAAGATTGGCATAAAACGACTTACGCCAATCATCCGCAATATCAAAACCGCTGAATACCATTGATTATCTTGTTACAGTTTCACCGCTCAAGGATTGGGATATATTAGACAGCGAGTAAACAATCAGTTCTTGAAGTTGCAGGGAAAAAAATGAGCAAATGTAAGGATCAGAGTGAGTTTGACAAGAGCTAAATTGTGCCCTTGTGATGGCCCGATGATGCTGACTGTAATAGAAAGGT
>NW_007577977.1:277633-299523 GCF_000690725.1 Stegastes partitus
GCCGTGATTTATTTACTGGAAAAAGGGCACGAAATGGGACCTTTAAAGGATCTGCTGCTCATGTCTTGGTGCTTGATACCACAGGACACCTCCAGAGGTCTCGTGGAGTTCACGTCTGAGTAAGTCAGAGCTGTTTTGACAGCACAGCATTAGGCGGGTGGTTTTAGTGCTGGAACTGGTAGGTGTATGTAAGGTCAGACTTTTAATTATTGGCTTGTTACACTGAGTTCTTGTGGCTAAAAATCAATCAATACAGCTGTAAACCTCAGAGCATTTTACACTTTATTCCAAGACAGGAACATTTCCCTCTCTTACAGGAAATCCCAAACTTTGACTTGAGTGTCCCCGTGGTACTTCAGCTCTTAGAAGTCTTAGGGGCCTGCAGCTGCAAGAATGAAAATGAAGCCAGTGCAATAAAGAAGGGTCATCTGCATGCATGAATCCGTCCTCCATCTGACTGGCTGGGATTGAGCCATACTTGCAGTAGTCTACTTTGAAGGCGGACTGTAAATCCACTTTCAAGGGAACTCAGTCCATCTGCAAGCGGCAGCCTCTGGTGCCTGTGTGAAATTAAATGTCAGATGCAACAGAAGGGGGGATTTGTAACAGCTGAATGGCATGTGCTATCAAAATAGCTAGTTCCTTTTTTTTGCAATAAGGACCAGAATTCACAATTTAAAAAAAGCATTTCCTTCTCCCTCCTGCTGAATTGTGTCCTTTCAACCTCAGTCCTCTGACACAGGAAGGAGCCAGCCAAGGACACTGCACCGTTCACCATCTTCTCGCAGATTGTGTGAAAAGAAATAAAGTAAAAAAATCCTCCTGTTGCACAACTTTGGTAAGTGATTTTGTTTCTCAGGGGCTGGTAAAAGACAGTGAAGCCCCTACTCCAGTTTGAAGGGTCCTCCTGTAAAAGCTCCCTTAAGCTGTTTGTGCTTCAATTAAAGTAGATTGCATTATGCCTCTCGCAGGGTGATGATCACCGGAGAGTCATGGGTCTCAGCATTGGCTTTGAATCCGCAATGAGAAGCAGCCGTTTGTTTTACTGCTGAAAACTCTGCCAAAAGTGTTGCCTCACTATATTTGAATTCTATCTGAAATAGTTTAACTATAAAAAAAAGCCTCACATTTGTGCAGCACAATAATTGTCTGCTAGGAGGCCACATCAAAAGAGATCACTGCCCTTATCTCTTGGAGAACCAGTCTTCTATCCATCAGAACAACTCCCACGATGCTCATGCATATATAAAAAAAGTACAATTTGAAAGACTGTCATTCTCACATTGAAACAGCTGCAGCTCTAATTAGAACTTACATAACTGTCAGGGCTTAAAAACAATCTATACCAGCAGCTGATTTCACCAGCCATAATGATAATTGGCACATTTGCAAAGCTATAGCTTAATAATGACCTTAACTCACAGTGATGGACACCAAATGCAACCTTGATGTTAGGTGGCAACAGTTAAATGCCAAAACCTTGTCAGACGTGATTTAAAGATGGAGTAAGTTATTCTGATCCAATGCTTTTGTGACCCGGACCGATCGACATAGCAGTATTCCAGCCGGCCAACAACAGGGGGAATAGCATTCATAGCAAGTAATAACAAAGCCCAGTGAGTCCCTTCACATTTTCTGGAATATAGGAGGAATTGAGAGGATTTTTAAAACACTGCCTCCCCTTATTTTCTGCAGTGGACGGTTGTTTGTGCAACACCAGCTTGTACAAAACAGTGTAAAAGATAGCGACTGCTCCTCTCCTCCTTGTTTCCAACACTAATTGTCGAGCCTGTTTCCGCACCACCAGACTCTGCTTCTCTGCTCGTGAACACAAACCCCAGACTGTTGCACAGCATTAGGGGTCTGTGGATGGTGGCTCTGGCTACCCCTGGGGAAAGATCTTATCTGCAGGCAGCTCTATGGTTCTCTTGGCCGGTATAAACAATCTAATAATAACTCAAGCTAGTTTTTATTTTTTTATTTTGTATAGCCCGACCGACAGTGGATTTTTGGGCATATGGCAATTAAAAATCCAAATATTGATCTTTTGGCCGAAACACACTAGTCTGCACTGCATACTATTTAGCATTCTACTCTAAATAGCCTAATATTCACTCCTGATGTATTTCTCTATACTATATCTGTATTTACGTATGTCAAAAATAACATAGGTGAAGTCTATATGTTGTCTCATGTTGTCTCAACTAAATCACGTTAAAGTGGATTTCTATTTCATCTGAAAATTATAATCTCAAAGTAAAATGGTCACAAACAAGTTTGCTACAGCTGAGCTAAGACATTAACATTGATTCCGCTATAAAACCAAATTTTTAGATTATAGCTTTTGTATATACACGGACTACAATTATTTGCTTTGGAAGTTGTATAAAACTACAACAATTTATACATTTACCATCAGTTCAACTCCTGTTAATGTTGTAATCTACAGGGAGAGTGAACTTCGATGCTAACACCACTGGCTTCCAATCAGCTGACATGTGACTATAAGGTCACTTAGCTATAGCAAACAAATTTTAAAGTTTAATGATGAATGACGTGCTATTTATTACAGGAATATAGTAGAGTTTTGCTGAAAAGGTGTCACTGTTTATTAACTCTCCAGCAACGTATTTCACCAACTAGTTAGCAGTATACTGTGAAGACACTGCTTTACTCCGCACCACTGTCTGCTTAGCTGCGATAAATACTCTGCTGCATGCGCTGCTGAGGAGTTAGAGTGTACACAAATGGACGAACTATGTAAAGACACCCTTTTTAACTTATCCCAAGCCTCTTTTTTTATATAAGCTTTAATATCAGACATAATAGATATCTATATATTTTTAAGATAGCCTCTACTCCGCTACATGTTGGATGCTGTGTTTGTGTGGTAATTTATCGTTAGTTTGATGATGTTTCGTACTGCAATATTTCTTCTGATTCAGTTCTGAGAAAGAAACATACACGTTCATGTCTACGAGGTTGGAACACTTCTCTTTAAGTCAAAGAGCCCAGTTGTTGGTGATGTTGACGTGCATATTTAGAATGCAAGCCTCCAGTAGGGTTATTGATAGGTGTCAACATATCATGGCATATCATAGTAAATTTACTGACAAGTAGATATTCTTTGTTTTGACTGGCTTAAAAAAACAACTCTGATTGTACCTCAAGAACATGCAAATATGTATTTTATATTATCTTTTTCTATTCATGTACAAACAACCTTACGATTACTTGTTTGATTGAGTGAGTTGAGAAGTAAACCATTAGCTCTGAGATTTCCCTGATTCCTTATTGTTTCAGTGCAGTTATCAAATGTTGAGTTGCCCCTCCATAAATATGGACACAAATTCTCCCAAAAATAGTGTGTGATCTATTTTTGGTGTCTGTCCATACATTTGCTTTTTTTTTTAAACTGCTTATTTGTGTTCCAGTCAGTGACGGTGGCAGTGAAGTCGTGCGGACTTACACAATAGTAGCAGCTCCAGCCAGTAACAGTGTGGGCTGTATCTCTCATCTCCTGCAAGGCCTCGGCACGCAGGTAGCCCAGCTCCCTCAGGCAGCCGTCGTGAAACACTCGAGTGCAGATCCGGCAGGGGTACAAGTCATCAGCCGTCCACACCTCACACACATCGCACATCTCGTCGCTCGGTGGCTGAGGGAGAAAGCAGAGCGAGGCTGTGAAGATTTTTGTTTTGCATGCATGCTCGGTTTTTGTACAACATTCGTTCAATCACCTTGAAATAAATCACAGCATGCCTGTCCACCAAAGCTCGTCTAGCAGGTCAAGAGGAAAGATTAGGCACTGATCCATGTGGTAGGAGTGCGGTTTGATAGTGGGAGTAGTATTATATAATGGCGATTTGTGTCGTGTACAGTAATTTGCTTGTGTTTTAAGACAGATAATTACGACATCGCTACCTCTGGCATCAGTCTGATGTGTGTGCCCTTGTCTGAAGTGTTCAGTGTCAGCCTTTGTCCAGCTTCCCTGCAAATTCACTCTGCAGCCAGGATGCACTCAGCTGTCAAGCCAGGGGAAATGACTGCAGAATGCTTGGTCAGTTTACAACACAAAGACACTGTCAGTTTCTTTCCTTGCTGTTTTGTATATCTATTTCAGTGCCACAGTGCTGGCTTCAGGGTTGCAAACAAATCCCAGATGTCATAGTATCAGTTCGAGTTTATCTTCTACTTCAACTTATACATATGACGACTACATCCATCACAGTTATGGCCAAAATGTGATCTATGCTTTTAGCACAGGCCACAAGTTCTGGAGAAGGTCAATAGCCCATTTGCCAGAAGGCAGTTATTTCTCTAAAAATCAAGACTAACATCTAAACCGACCCTGCTGACTTCAGTTTTCATTACACTATGCTGTACTAAATGTGTGTAGGAAGCAGCGACTGACTTCTGCTGTTCTTCGTCGTTCTGGGTTATGCGAGAGAAGAAATATTGTGCACAACATGATTTCCAAGCATGTTGGCAAGCAAACGTGTTTGTAACTGTCCCAAATGGCATCATTGTAAGGTGAGGTGAGAAGCAGGCTGTGTTAGAGAGGGCAGAGATGCTGTATCATTTAAATATGGCAATAGCATCCCACATTTTTAGACAGCCTTTCCTGGAGGGCACTCGCAATGTTATGCTTGGTTGTACACATGAAAAGTAATAGAAGTGGTGGTGTAAAGAACCAATAAATGGAGTTTTTGACATAGATACCTTCAGATTTTTATATTTCTTTCCATAAAATTTGAGAAATGCTTCAAAGTACCCAGTTAGGTTAGATATTAGTTCACATTAATTTAAAAAAATACTCACAACAGCGTGTCATCAGCATATAGTAGAAACATCTACAAGGAAACATTTGTGAATGGAGACACAGAGGTTTTAATTTGACAAAATAAAAGGAAAATTAGCTTAGTGCCATACCCAGTAATCCCACCTACTAGAAGCATTAGTTTGGCAAAATTCTTCCATAACATTGCTGTATTTATTGTGGTCTACTTATCTTTAAACCTGTTATTTCCATTCTGCTTCAGCCTTTCTTAACTCCAAGACAGAAGCTTTTATTTCTCTACCTCTTGTTAAACCGCAGCACCGTTGGTACAACAAGTTGCCATGCAATGTTTACTCTTTGCCGAACAGAAAAACCTGATGGTGTCGGCGCTCCTGCGAACTCCATCCCCTGTTAGTCAGCATCCCCATGGAAATGGTCACCTCTCAGAACCAGCCAAAGCAGCCCGCCCACAACACGCTCGCTGTGAAGAGCCCTCTCGCACATCAACAACATATCGCAGCTTGTGTGGAAATGAAAGGGCCTTGCAGAAAACTTTCTCCCTGTCAACTCGGGTGTTTAGATAAAGCTTAAGAGTCCCTTTACAGCGTGCCTAAACTGCTTTATCAAACTCCCTGATATGAGGGAGGAAAAGAAGATAATGTGCTGCTGTTGCCATGGAGATTCTTTGACATCTTGCAGTCATCTCTTTAATCCCAGTACGTGGAGATTTGTAGTGTGTGTGTTTTGTCATATCAATGTGATTTTTTTTTTATGTTTGACTCAAAAAACACTTTCGCTGTGGATTCTCAGTTTCTTTGGCTATCATGTAATACCTGCTCTTTCTTTTCCAGCTCCACCTCTACGGGCTGGTCATCATCGGCTTCCCTTTTGGGTCGCACGAAAGCAGGCGGCGTGAGCTGATGGCTCTTGTCTAGGTCTTCCGGCTCGACTCCTTTCCCATCCCGTAACCTTGACCAAGCCTCCTGGTTGACTTTACACTCATCTCTCGCCGGAGCTGAGGCCTGCTGGGAGGTGGACGGACTTGCACTATTGTCCGTCTCCTCTTGCTCCGCCTCCTCTGTGTTCTTTTCCTCAGGATTGGCTGAAGCCTTGACAGGCCCCTCACCTTCCTCTGCATCTCCGTCTGGCTGCTTGACTGCGACAGCGCGATCCTTGATGCCCGCCTGGAAGGCAGAGACGACAGCGTTGCATTTCTGCACCTTCTCCACCTGCTGCTTCTTTGACATTAGCACTCCCATGGCTGTAAACAGACAGAGAGAGACAAAAACAGAGAACGGTTACACGAGTACACTGCATTTACAGCTCATCATAACCCTGACTTACAACTGACAGTGTTGGCAACAAACAAGCCCAGAGTTGCCATCAGATTTTCATTCAAATATTCCTACAGTGTGATTGGTGAATGGGGTAAATGACATCAGCTTTTTCCAGCTAAGCTCCACCCACTTCAAGTCAGAAGTGCACAGAAAAAAAAGAAAAACACAAATGCAGAGGTGAGTCATGCATTTTTCACAGATATTTTTGTTTTTAAAGCTAGAATCAGAATAAATGAATAATGAAATACGGTGAATCAAAAAGTGGATTTAATGTTGTTACTTTTTAACAAATCCTGTATTTATGACCAATGCATATGCACTTGAACATGTGAAGTATATACATGTATAGATATATCTATGAATGAATATCTGTGCATAGGAATGTCCTCCTAATCAAAAAGAAGCACATTGACCTCATCTGTCTTTTGAAAAATGACCTGAAAGTTGAAAGACACTTAAAGAAAAGCTGCTACAGACACAAAATTAAAGAATCCATTAAGCATCCATCCATCCATCCATTATCTATACACCGCTTAATCCTCACTAGGGTCGCGGGGAGCTGGAGCCTATCCCAGCTGACTCAGGGCGAAGACAGGGGACACCCAATTTTTCACAGGGCTACACTTAAAGACAGACAACCAAGCACACTCACATTCACACCTACAGACAATTTAGAATCACCAATTAACCTCAACATGTTTTTGGACTGTGGGGAGGACTGTGGGAGGAAGCCGGAGAACCCGGAGAGAACCCACGCTGCACGGGGAGAACATGCAAACTCCATGCAAAAAGATCCCGGTTGTTATCACCGGGACGCAAACCGGCAACCTTCTAGCTGCAAGACAACAGTGCTAACCACCAATCCACCTTGCAGCCCATTTATTGCAGTCAACTGCAGCATTGGAATAAAGCCATGAAAACATTTGTTCTTTTTGCACATCAGATCTTGCTCTTACTGAAGGTCTTTACTTTTTCTACATGCATTGAATAGCTTCCATATCTCATTCTATCAGCAGCAGAGTCCCTGAACTCCTCTCCTTTTTACTAATAAACCCTGTCCATCTGCCCCTATCCTCACATTCCAGCTTGCATTTCATGCAACTACATCTAGATAGTGACTGAAAATTGGATTTTTATTTGTGGAATTCAACTGTCAAATATAATGACGATGGAAGCAGATCCCACAACTCACAGGAAAGAAAATGACACTGTATATTTCATATGCACTAGGTTATGAGCACTCCCAAACCCCAAATAAGACCTCAGGGCCCCTGAAATGTGGAAAAGGTTTGAGAGTACACAAGCGAGCGCATTTACACTCCCTTAACACACGAAAGGCCCACATATTAGTGTGGGCAAGGGACACAGTGCACATCGATGCAAAAATCTATAGGTTGCTCTAATGTGTCTGTGGCTCTCCACAACTCATCATATCAAGGATGACGTGTGTCTGAATGGCAACAAATAACTGCTTATCAACACTTACCAATAACACTGTCCTATAATTAAGATTTGTGATGGTTTGGAAGGTCATGCATCCCTACAGTCTTGACATAGGGGTCAGGGGATAAAGAGCCTCTCCATCTCGGTGAAAATAACAAACCAAAGTGCAAACAGATGAGCACAGTTCCAACTGCAGGACGCACAAAAGTCTGTAAATAACATGCTGCCACAGTGATTTTCCATAAAGCTAAATAATTAAAGACGTACTTCACACAAAAAATGCTTGTACACATGGATCTGGATTTGCTTGTCTAATTTCATCCAAAATGTTGATGAATGTAAATGTGCTTGTTGTGCTCACAGCATTGAAAAAAGACCAACAGTGTGTCTTTCCAGAACTGATGCCCCAGTTATTTTTGGGAGCTCTACAGCCCCTACTGTGTAGGGTTTTTATTGGAGCTACATACTTTGCACCAAAAAGACAGTGCCAATGAAAACTGTTGGACATATTTAAATTTTCATTTATTCGGGCCGAAAAGATGACATTACACTCTCTTCTACAGTACAGAATGTAAAGGCAGAAGTCTTAAAGGTTGATAAAATCCAAACCTGGACCATAAAACTAAAAATATGTTGCATACAAGTAGAGGTAAATAAGAGAAATATGTTGTGTAATTGCTTATTTCTTGTGTGAACCTACTTTCTAAATGTTGTTAATCAAGAAAAAAGTGACATAAACATATTTCTAAGCCTCTTTTTAATTTGACATGCTTTTTTTTCCTCAGCAGCATACAAGCCCAGTGGAACCTCAATTCCAAGCTGAGAAAGGTGTTTTCCATCCAGTGTCCCCAACCAAATATCCTAAACCAATAGGGTATTCATACTAAAAGGTTCAACCGGTGAGTCAGCAAAAACCATCACCTCATTCTTTGGTAAATTGACTTCAGGGGACCAGTTCGGGCTCAAAAAAAAATAAAAACCCAAGAAAGTCAACCTTAGGTCTGTGTGCATATGAAATGTATGCTTCTGTTCACAGCTGCCACAGTGGATACACAGCATCAATCACCACAATCTGCTGAGCTCAGCCATCTGTGGATATCTGACATCACTTCTCCTCAACTCTGACTGTTCACCAAATGAAATCACTCAAGATAAGATAAGGTAAGATCTACTTTATTGAGCCCCAAGGAGAGAACAAACTTCACTCTCCCTGCAGGTTTTCAATGAAATCTTTGCTGGTTATTAAAGCCAACACCTTTAGATTGCAGCATTTGTCTGAAACACAAAGGCAATTCGATTTTTGGCAATGTTATTGTTGTAGTTATTGGCAATAAAAGAGTGAGGAACAGCTCGTAAATGCAATGTAACATCTATAATCATGACTAAAATGGGACTGATAAGACTTTTATGAGGTTTATTCTTCTGTTTTTGCACTATAATGTGCAATCTGCATTCCTATAGTTTGTTCTGTACTAAATATTTTCAACTGATGAACTTTGAAACACACTTAGTGAAATCAGGCACTGTAAGGTAGAGAAACCATCTCAGTTCTCATTTCCACTTGAGCAAGACGCCACCGTGAATTACATTGTTGAAAAAAGGCGGACTCAAGTTGATTACATGGTACTTATGGGACATGTGTCTTTGCTCTGAAACGCGATCCCATCCGTCCGTGCTCCACATAAGTGCTCATGTGAAATTTAATTGCATTTATCTGAAGTGAAATGGGAGTCATTTGCTTCGTCTTCCTTCCCAGGCTAAGACTCTAATAGCCTGCCAGGCCTTATGTTCTCAGGCTGCTCCTGGATTTTATAGACTGTAGAAGCAACAACACTCATTTGTATCACACAAAGTTCATACTGAGTGCACTCTCTCTGGTTTCGTGCATTTAAACCATCCAACAAAAAAGAAAAAGAAACAACAACAACTAGACGAAATGACATGGCAGCCCAGTTAAAGTAAATCTCAATGAAAAGAGGTCAAAGGTCAGGCCAGTATTCCTGCAGTGGATAGGGATTTATTAGCTGCATCCCATCCGCCTAATGTTTAAACATGTTTTGCGTATTTTTATGTGTCCTTGCTTCAAAAATGACAAAATTATATGTAATTCAATAACCAAAAAGTTGATTAATAATAACACAGTGGTGAAGCAGCATCTATTACAGCCTAAAAAATCCCAAATACACTAATAAATAAACTGTGAAAACTCTTATCTTTCGTTTTAAATTCAAATGTGACGTAGCGACTCCTGAGTCATGTCCTCTGGAACAGCTGAGACACCCTGATCTGTGTCAAGGACGAGCGCTTCGTTCAAAAGATCTGTCCTTCTAGTGACAGTGTCCTCCCACCGTCTAATACATGACAGAAACATGCCGAGAATATACAGTCATTAAAATGCACATATGCAACCTTGTAGAATACTGAAGAGACAGTTATCCTGAGTGCAGGGATGACAATCGGCTCAGTGGGTTGTCCTCTAGCGTAGATGAGCTCAGGCTGAAAGGTTCGGGTCCATTATTGTAATGCAGCGGTGCTGTGGTTGGGATTGGTTGCCGGGTTTACTGGGAAATGAGGAAATAAATGAGCGTTTTACCAAAATGTCCACTTACGATAAGTGCACGATTTGCAGTAACTGTGATCATTTAGAGTTTTATAGAAAATAACAGAAGTTACAGAAAAGATCCTTCTTTGTTTTGTTTTTGCATTTCTATCCTGGTGTTTGTGAGTAAATTGAAAATTTACACAAAAACAGCAGAATGGGAATCTATATGTAGACAGTCAGTGCTATAAAAACAGAGCTGTGTCTGCATCTGTTGCCAGCTCTTTAGGGTTTTGCAAATCTAAACCACTGGCTCTTGAGCGTGGAGTTGGCTACCACCTTGTCGGACTCATTGGATGTAAGATTGGCTGCTGATTTCAGGAGACTAACTTTCTGTGAACTGCCTGTTACTGTTTTCTTTGCTATGGGAAACAACAACAACAACATCTGAGCAGCTACCACACTGAAAATGTCAAGTTTTGCCAAAGTAAGGCAGCCCTGCTAGTTTTGTCGATGGATGATCAATTTCGATTTGAGCGTTTATCTCCTTGCGTGCAACATTTTCACCAAAACATTTCCAACAGTTTGATGAAGCACCAAGGCTACGTCCTTCTCTTAGCTCCACCCACAATGACTGTGATTGGTTTAAAGACAAAGTTTTCCTCCTGTAGCAGAATAATAGTGTGGTGCAACCAGATCACTATCGTCTAAAAAATGCGATGGTGGACGTGAGACCACACCCCAACCCTGGCCCAAAAGAGGACACAAGATGAATTTGAAAGCATCAAACAACATTTTTTCTGGCATCTCTTCAAATAATGCATTTTTAATGTTAATGCTAATGTTGTTGTTTTTTTTTTTAAAAGTGATTCTTGATTAAATAACTTCATTTCAAAATGTGTTCTTTCTCTATCTGTAGTCTCGAACAAGGTCCCGCCCAGATCACGATCTGATTGGTTACAAGTCGTGATTGATAGCCGATTGATGCCATAGGATAAATCGTAAAAAGCCATCTTTTAATTAAACCTGTGTAGAACATAAATAAACAAAGGCATTTCAGCAGCGCTTCGTGTCGAGGTTCATGTCATTCTGAATTTAATTAACAACCCTACATCCTACCAATAACCTAAACATGAAACATTCAAAGAAGGTACCAAACACTCCACCAGGTTGAATTGTTTACTGGTTTTAGGTATATGCACTCTGTAGTCATTTGTAGCTATACAGGATGACTTATCTAACTCAAGTCCAATGTATCATTCAAAAAGTAATTGATATTAAGCTCCCTTTCCTTTCCTCCCTTTTCCCTGTCTGTATATCTACAAACAGCATCCAATAAAGTGGAAATTCCAAACAATATACAAAAAACAAACAGAGTATACTAAGAAGGTTAGTTTTCGAAGAGTTTTACCACACAGACCATCAACAACTAAGCTCACAAGACAGAAGCAGGATAAAGATAAAAACAAAATAGAAACAAAAAAAAAAAGCCACAATAGCACTAAGATTATATCCGGTTTGAACCACTTGAGTATGTGAAAATCTCTTACCAGAAGCCTGGTCCTCTGCAGCTAATGAGTGGGCTGTAAATAGAGGAGATGTGGTGATCACAACACAGGATGGCACAGTGATTATTATGGGGACTTAATTATCCACTGAAGTGACCTTTCCACTCAGGCTCATAGCAGCGCTGGCACAGACTTTAGACAGAGAAAAGCCTCGAGATGCCAGAGATGCCTGCAAGGACCAGCTTGTAAAACTGCTGCCTCTGTTCACATGACCATAAGAGGAGGAAAAAAAAGACAGTTTATAAGCTTTTGCATGCCTGAAGCCTTAAAATACCAGCGCAACGGTTGATGTGTTGGTTAAATGCTGCTGCCACAACTGGTTGCTTGGTTATTGTGCAGTGCAGATAATGGGCCGTGCCATTGTAAATGAGATAATCAACTGAAAACAAATTGTTCTTTAATGGCCAGCAAAGTGAATAGGCTTCATAAACAGTAGGGGTGGAGGGGTAAGAAACAATAAAAAGAAACCATTACAAGCCTCAAGGTATTCATGCACTCCCTGAAATGAATGCCAGCAGCAAATAGAACCTATATGATTTCAATATCCTTTGAAAAAATCTAATTTCTCTCCTGTAGAACAAAAAAGTTCTTGTTTTATTAGCCTTATTAATAAAATCTACACCCTAATTCATCACATTGAACAGATTTCTACACTCGTCTGTGTACAAAGTACACAATGCCAGAGGGTAGAAGAGGACTGGAAACAAAGCAAAAGCAGCATTTGCATTCTCCAAACAGAGCCGAGAGTGGAGCCGCTGCTGATGAGGAAGTAAGTGAGCAAGCAGAAGACCTTGTCATTTTCAGGTTAACTTATGAATTTTAAATAAAAGCCTTGTACTTTTTTTTTTTTCTCCCTCTCTCTCTTCCTCCCCGTACAAGTCGATTCTGACACAAATGGGTCAACGCTTTTGCTTTGATACCTTCACGCATTTAGATAGCACCGGGTAACCTGCCACTCGGTCGCCTCGCGAAGTCTGAGATCCGAAAGCATCTGACCACAGGCCTGTCAAACGAATAAACCCTTCCTCCCACCTGAATGACAGTGACGTTTGTGCGTCTAAACGCCCTGAGAGAGGAAGACAGATGTGATGTATTTGTTTTTTTCCATCCCTGACAGCCCAGCTACTGAAAATCTACGGTGAATAGTTTTTTGAAGAATATATATCACTGTCAGTCGGGGTGTTTTATTACAAGGTGAGTCTTGCTAAAAATAAAGAAACAAAGTGAAGGCAAACGGTGGGGAAAAAAAAAAGATTTCCAGAAATTAGCTTTGACAACACAATCCCTGCGCTTTCAGGTGTGGTTTCATTTCCTGACAAAAGAAGTTTAATGTTGTTTACAGCATTATTTGACTTTCTTTCCTCATAATGCTGCAGTGATTTTTTATTTTTTTCCCTTTCCTAAATTTGCCTTCAAATGTCAAACGTATCCAAAAAATGTTTCCACTTAAAGCTCAGATTCTGCCTCCATATTGCATTTGATGGGCAATACCAAGGCGAAGGAGGATGAAACTCCCTCAGGCTTGACGATCACTGGGCTCCTGCAGGAGTACAGCTGCCTCGGATGCTCTGCTCTCCTTCCTGGACCCCTCTGAATGATTTAAATGCCCCTGGATAAAAAAAGATCTGGACGAAAGGGGAGGGGAGGAGGGAAACAGGGCCACTCCTTGGGGCAGAACCTGACATATATGGCTGAGGAAATGTTATTCTGTCAGGCTGCACCGCGACAGACTGAGATATTGACTCATTTTCATGTCTGGCGTGAAATATTCTCAATCCGTAAGCAAAACACCACTTTTTTTTATTTATTTTTTTTTAGTGTGCGGAGTAAGTGAAGCATTCATTTTGTTCCTCACTGTTTTCTCCGATGTTTTATGTACCTTCGCGAGTGGAATCTAGGTTCAACACACGTTCAGGGTCTTGATTCATGTCAGCAATTGCCTATGACGAGCTCTCGGATGATGAAGCTCTCAGGAGCTTCTTGTTTTAATTAAATATTGATAATTTCAAAGGGAGGTGGCACCAAAGTGCTCTTGAAATCCTTGTGATTCTTTTCTGCTCCTATGAGGAATCCTTTTTTTAGTCTGTCCACACTACTCCTCAGTTTAACACCAGTGCCGGATCATGTAGGGCAACTTCTTCCAGCTGCAGAAGCACAAAGTTTTAAAAAAAATCCAGATTCCACCTGAAGTTGTTTCGTGAAGGAAATTAATCTTCATTTTGAATTGCAATCTATTTCCTCCTGCAAGTAGAGGCCAACAGGGACACCTTAAAGTCTATATTAGTATTCAGCCCTCTGCTATTCGAGTGTCACCATGGCGAAGTCACTGAGCTTACTGAGCAGCCATTTATCAGTCCGAAAAAAATAGTTCACCGCTGCTGAGAAAAGTCACAGCACAACTAGACAAGTCTGAAACATGTAATTGGCCAAATAGGCAGCTCCTCTATAGAATATAGGTACATTTGATCACTCGGGGTTCTCTGAAAAAACCAGACAGGACCTTATAACTTCCTTTGCCGTCTTGACAACAGAATGAAAGCGTTTTTAAGGGAGACAAGATTACGATTAGCGACCGGTATCAACACTTTCTCATGCATTAAAACAGCCAATTTTGCTCCTCGCAGATTGCAGCTGCCGTGCAGACATGCCTTGTTAGCAGCTCAACCGAAAGAGAACATTTCTTCCTTCTAGGGTTGTTTCGTTTGAGGTACTTTCACACCACTCGGAGCTGTAAATGTATCCACTGCTTTACAAGAGATAAGTTTAGTCTATGTAACTGCCTTAAATTTAACATCAAACACAACCAACCAGCAGCGCTGTTTTAGATCGTAAAAGTGCAGAAAGGACGTTTAAACTCTGGGTGTGTGTTTCTCTGACTGTACGCTTGCCTTCCCAAAGCTGTTGGATGTCACTGGTATGTGCTGATTAGAATCCCAACCAGTCCTCCTTTTCATTCCTTGTTTCAGAGGAAGAGGAGGAGAGGGGGCGGGGGGGGAAGAGAGAGTTTTTGAATGGAAGCACCACAAAGCATGCCTTTTCATGGGAATGAATCCGCCTTTAGCTGAAGATCTCACCCACAGACCAGGGAAGCAAAGACCTGGAACTAATTACACTAACGAGTTCACCCAGATCCCCGTAATAGCCAGTGAGTGGAATCATTAGGAAAGCAGCTAAAGACACGCAGACGTACGTGCACTCGGACACACACAGGATAAACGTGTGACTCGAATCCAAAAAGGATGATTCTGATTCCTTAGGAAAAAGAAAATGCATGAAACATCAACTCTCCTTCTGGCATTTCATTGCCTCCTTCTGCCATCCTTCCACAACAACAAGCACACTCTGGGCTTCAGCAAAAAAAAAAAAATGCACAGAAGGGGTTTGAAATGCAGCTTGAGAAGTGCCTGAATTGGGGAATTTAAATCTCAATGCATCGTTAGGACTGGAGACATGATGTTAGCATTCAGGCGCTGCCAGGCGAGGAGCACCTTGCCAGCTCTGAGAGAGTTTTGACAATGAGCACAGAGCAGAAGCGAAGCTCAGAGCTGCAGGGGGATCTTGTCACAGACCGAGGGGCAGGACTCACTCCAAGGTTAAAGCAACGAAAAAAAACCCACTTATGGACCCTCTGTGGGCCAGGAGATAACAAGAATGGGGTTGTAAACAAAGACTGATGGAGGAGCCTAATGGACAAGTCTCCCCCCACCTGGGACAGAAGCAGCAGAAAACTACAACTAGAGCTGCAGAGAGGATTCTGAATCAGCCAGCCGTGCCATTAGTTGCTCCCATTACTGGATGAGGTTCTAGAGAACAGCCTGGTGCTTTAACAGTCACCCCCGTGCCAAAATGACGTGCATGTGAGCTATGTATAGTGTAAAGAACTCCCCTCTTTCTCACTCCAGTTTCTCGTCGATCAGATATGAAACGAGACACCTCCTGTAGTTTGAAACCAACCGCGGCTCTCTCATCCACACCCATATGGATGCTGACCTAAATACGCTTCCCATACAAGCATCTGTAATGAGGCATCCACCTACATATGAGTTCTGCCCCAGCGTAAAAACTGAATGCGTCCCGCGCAACATTTTCACAGAAAAAAAAAAAAAACATCTCCAAAATGTGTGACTCACCGTTAAAGACAAGGCTGGTGTTCAACCTATTTTGAGGGGATTGGGGAGGGGGTAAGGAGAGGGGGATGAGACTTTATCCTCTCTGTCTCAAGCCCGGCCGTCCAGCATGGCAAGACGCGAATGAAGTCTGTGCGCCTTTTTTTCCTCGCCTCCGTCCGAAGGGAGATGGATGGTACCAGCTGTTTGTTATCCTCCTCAGCAGTCCCGCAGAGAAAAGAAAAATCACCAGCTTCTTCCTCTTCTTCTCCCTTCAGCACGAATAGAGTCTTCTCCAAGAGCAGAACGGACAGCTCCGGTGCTGAAATCTTTTTTTTTTTTTTTGTATGTGTGTGCGTCTGCTGCCCCCACCCTCCTTCCTCAGCTACTCCCTCAGCATCTGAGGAGACACGCAGCCTGCTGGCGGTTCAGGCAGCAGGAGGAGACCTTGGTTGGTTGCAGACTCTCAGACGGCCACTGAAGTTAAATCAGGGATTTATGACCGTCATATTCGCACCAGCATCACACACATACACACACACACACACACACACACTCCTCCCTATCCCCGAGAGCCCCAGTGACTTAGTGGTGATCATTCAGGTTAATAACTTGTGGGCTTCTCATTCTTGATTGGCTAAAAAAAAAAAAGATGCTTCTTCCTCAGCAGCCAATTATTTCACACAGAAAAATCAGTGTGCAGCTCCAAGGTTTGGATCCCATTTGAATGTGGCATGAATGTGTGTTGGGGGGGAGATGTTTCACAGTCAAGCAAGCCTGGAGACAGAATTTAGCACAATGCATGAGAGACATCTGACATCTGCTCAGCACAAACTTTATTTTTCTTGTTTTGGAGCCCCTTTTCAAAATAAAATAATGATCATCCTTCAAATCCAGCTTAACTTGTGTTGTTCCACACAATGTTGAAGTGTCCCCACTTAGTTTTAAAATTCTTCAAACATATATCCACCACAGTGTCGTGATTAACATCCTGCCTTTATATGATTAAGAGAAATACCAGGTCCTGCAATCAATATTTATGCTAATGATGGCTTCTTAAGGGACCGCGTTTAGCTCTTTGAATTGCCAGTAGTTCAGCTCACATGGTGAAGGCAGATGGGATGCAGTAATTGAAATATTTCTGAATTGACAATTGCCATTATTCTGAAGTTTTGCTGGAATTGCCCATTCACTCTAATGGTCAATGGCTGGATGTCATGATTTCTCATTGAGGTTCAAACTAACCAAACACATTGTATGTCTGAAATGTGAGGGGATGCAACTGCTTTGTCATGGAATGGTGGTTTTTGGTGGGAAAATGTTGTAATTTCTGGTACATAGTGTGTTCATTTATCCATAATCATCTAATATATCCATATATATTGAGAAGTTATCCATATGGCCATATATGAGTCTATATAAATCTGTGTATATATATAAATATTCTTACCAAAGCAAAACAGTAGTGCATTCTTTATTGATTAATTTCTTAAATATGTTAATAAAATGACAAATCCTTCCATTTGGGAAGCTTGAACCACTCAATATTTCTCCCTAGAATAATCAGCTTCTCAACAACACTGTAGAATATCAATTTTCTGTCAGTCTACAACTTTTAACACTGTATACATACAGTATGTCTGAAATACAGTAGAAAATATCTACAGTATTGCTTTTCTGTGAGATTTTCAGATCGAAATTCCAGGACTTTATTTTAAAAAATTCATTATGTTTAGTACTTAGAAATCATTTTAATTTCAAAAACAGATCTGCTGGAACATGGTTTTAGCTCAGTGTTCGCAGGATATAGGAACAGGTGGGAAAATAATCTCAAAATTGTGTTTTAATTTAACCTTAAGATACTGGCATCTTTGTCCAAACACAATTACTTTTTATCTCTAGTAGGAGGAACAATGAAATCTAGACTCCATTGTGATACTATCATTCCTCGAAACTCTCCATCCACACAGTGTGTTGCCATATAAATGTGCTAATGCGTGCACACACACACACACAAAAAAAAAATCCAAACACAAACAAATCGGCTGCGCCCACAGATGAAACACATGGATATTTGGAGTGACAGCTCGCAAAGGTGAAAGCTGAGTCAGTATCAGCACAGCGGTCTGAAAGGCAGGTTCTCCACAGCGGTGTTTATGATTAAAGTATGAACAACTTGCATGCGCCGTGTCCCACTGCGTTGTTCCACAGCTTGCTGGTTCAAATGGAAGGCTGTGCATTATTAATGAAAACCTAAGTGCACACTGACCCACGGGTCTTCAGATGCTTGGCCTCTTTTCTCAGTGGGAGGGAAGAGGAAGAAAAAAATGAGAGGAGGTGGTCAACTGCGGTGTGTCACTTGGGTAACACGACCCTTCAAATACCTGCTGGCGACACTTTATCCCCGTTGTCGCCTTTACAACACAAAGAGGATATGTTGTTTTTTTTTCTTTTACAAAATGAATGTTTTATTGAATTTAAATTGACATTTTCTCACAATTAGAAATTGTATTGTGTGGATTGTCACCCAGGCAACCGTGCATTTATATTAAAATCTAAAGACTTGTGCATGAGTCAAAGTGTTTGAGAGCATGAAGAAAGGAATTAAAGCTCACTATTAAAAGTTTGTTGGGTTTTTTTTCATCTTTTACAGAAATGGCTCCTAAATGAAGACAAACGGCAGAGGCATGGCCAAACGTGAAACGTTTTAAAAAGAAGAATTAGGCTGGGAAAGCAAATAGCAATGGTCTCACTTGGTCTTTCAGAATAGTTCTAATGGTCTCGGTGGAGCAGTCCGTCAGTATTAACAGTCCATTCACAGTCCGGTTGCAGTCTTAATAGCATTCCCATGGATTCAGAGTTGAATTTTCTTTTTTTTTTTCTTTTTTTTTTGGCGCACTGCAATCACTGCCTTTTCAGAGCTGGATTACTTTCTCTTGTGAGTGAGAACAATGGGCCTGATGGCACCTGATTGGTCCATTTAAGTGAACAGTAATTGCACCTTTCCTCTTTATGTTCTGTCACTTGCTTTGTTTTCAGCAGTGGAGGAGTTTCAGTGCAAGAGCACCAATTAGAGAATTGACCTCTTATGCAATAGCTGTCATGTTCTAAATCACCCCACTAATCACCTCCGCGCTCTGCTGTGGATGCACTGCAAAACACAGAGTTGACAAAATATGGATGCAGACTACGTTGAAACAATCAATACAAGCAGCTTGAGACATTATAATTAATGCTGTGAGAAATCCTATAAACTTACACTCGGATGGTTTCTGTGAATTTAAGCTTGCAAAGACGGAAAGATAGACTCTTCAGCACCGAATCGTCAAGCCAAGTGAGTAGGCCATACTGAAGCATCTGTGTCACTAACGGAATCGGGAGTTTTATGCATTGGAGCTCCACTTGCTGGTGACTGAAAACACTCCAGTTCATGCCATATGCTCTGTTTGTCCTGCTAAAGACTTAGTGAAAGACTGCTAAAGCCACAGCAACTATAATGAGGCTAAAACTGTGCAGCAGATGGATCTTTGCTCAGCTATTAAAGTAAAAGTTTGGCCTCTTTAGGAAACATTTGCAGAGTTAGATGACAACTTTTGCAAATAAAGTTCAGGTTTCGAAACTTTGGCAGTGTTAAAGGTCATGTCTTCATGTGCAAATTAGATTCATGCAAACATACAGTTGACCTTCCGGTAGCTTTGTGGAAGAGGTATAGCAAACAGTTGATTTTTAAGTCTATTTTTCACTGTAGAATGTTTGCAGCCAGTTTATCCTTCAGAGAGTGACAGGAGGGCTGGAGCGTATCCCAGCTGGCACTGGGCAGCGTTCACCCCAAACAGGCCACCAGTCCATCACAAGGTCACAGGGAAACAGACAACCATTCATGCTTGCATTCTCAACTTGAAATCACATTTAGAATCATTATTTAACCTGCCACGCATGTGTGTGGACTTTGGGAGAAACTGTTAAAAAAAAAACACACATACAGACAAGGACGCCATCTGAGCACAGTTGAACCCACCACAAACTTCTAGTTGTGAGGCAACAGCGCTAATCACTGCATCGCCGTGCGAGTACTGAGACTATGAATAAGCCATTGTTGCCAGAGTGCCAAACACAAACTGACTGACAATTGCCAGAAGTGGCAAACTTGTCATTATTGCCAGAATGTTGCTGAAAGTTTGCTGCTATAGGCCAACATTGGCAAATTTGTTATAGCAATTTTTTTTTGGCAAACTAGTGTCTTTTCTGTAAATCAGCCACAAATCTTTTGTATTTGTAAGGGAACAGCCAGGAGACGGTTAACTTAGTTTAGCACCAACATTCTCTTTTTCCCCAATTTGCAGTTTTTGTGCAAAGCTAAACTTGACTCTTATTGGCTGTATTTGCCAGACAGATATGACAGTAGTTCCAATGTTCTTAGCTAAAACTTGTTCAGAAAGCAGATCTGTGTATTCCTCAAAATATCACTAGGCTTAGTTTTATAGTGAACCAAACCAGCAACATACTGACCCTGCTCTGGAACCGGCTAATCAGGCAAGCAATGCGCAATCCCTACCAGTTTGTGGCGTTCAAAACAAAATGACGTGTTTTTCTCTCCAGAACCAGTGTTCCAATTGCACTCCATTTGTTAATTCACTTAAAATCCTCAGTGCCGCTGCAAGGAGAGATCCCAGGAGGTGGCAAGTCCCTCAGGGCAGAGCTGTGTTGTGCTCCGATTCAGAAATTTCTTGGATTCAACACCAGGGGAAGAAATGAGCACTAACTTCAAAACTTAATTTTTAATAGTGACATAATTACCGAGCAATTTCAACCACAGGTGATGTTGTCAGGTCACGACGCATTTGTATTCCCCTCAGCTTTATCGTTCATTCAGCACGTCTCAGGTTTCTTTATTCTCAGGTTTCTTTCTGTATGCTCAGCTTTTCATTCGATGTAGTTTTGCATATGCTATGCTCATATTTCACTCCAAACACTCTTGTTTCATTCTGTTTTCCCATAAATTATTCATGAGCTACGATGGGATTTTATGTACATAAAGCATGTATACTCATTGTTTTGCAGCTGTGTTTCTTCACAACAGTGCCGCCGTGTCGCTTCCTTTGTCTTTCAGACTCCTGGAAAAACCTTCATCTCAGTGCAGCACTCCTATCCTATGACCTCGGCCGTTGTACTGGATGATATTGAATACACAGTGCATTAATCGGTGCTTGCGTGTCCACTTGTACCCTGTGCCTTGACATGAAAGGGGCTGAATATGCTGTTGAACGCTGGAAGGACAAACATCTCTTTGTTTTTCTTTCGGTCGAACACTTAAAGAGAATAAAGCCAAGGCTCTTTTCATGTACTTATTGAAAAACTGTTCTCAGTAAATAGACATGTGGAAAAACATACATAGGAGAGACAGGGAGAAGCTTCCAACAAGAAAGAACGAACATAAAAAAGAATATAAAAAAGGAAACATCAGAATGGCTCACAAGATCACAAAAAGAAAAAGCAGAACAGGTGAACCTAAAATCAGCCATATCAGACCACTGCAAAAGAAATAACCACATCATGGACTGGGACAACGCAAAGATCATTGGATCATAAAGCAACAAATTTAAATGTTGGATCAACGAGGCCATAGAAATCAGGAGGCGAGCCAAAGACACCATGAACCGTGATGAGGGGGCATTCATGCTATCCCACACATGAGATGCTCTCTTGCAGAGACCACCGGGTAGCAGGAGGCGGGGCCCGTCAGGCAAATCTGACAGATTGCCGGGCGGGTCACGCCTCCAGGAAACCACCAGCTGATAAAGACACGTCACCACAGACGTCAGCTTCTGAGGAAGAATGAAGTGACAGACGAAACATGTCAAAAGGTAAAAACAGCTTCTATCTAAAAAACTCATTGTCTGATAAAGAAGAAACCTTATAGCTTTCATGACTCTCTTTTAGCCTAAAATTTGAGTTTGTAGCCACCAACTGCCTGTAGACCCTTTTACAAGTTTCTTTTAAAATATCTCAGCTGGAAGCATTTGGCTGCCAAAGAAAGAGAGAGCCCCCTTATCCTCACCCCATCCAGTGGAAGCAGATTACTGCCCTCCCTGAGCCTGGTTCTGCTGCAGCTTTATTCCT
>NW_007577977.1:302572-306121 GCF_000690725.1 Stegastes partitus
CTATACATTTAACATGTGCTCACCTGTATACATGCATGTTGATCCCAAGTAACAAACTGGAGGCTTATAGTTTTGGTTTTGTTCCTAAATTCAGCTGTACACACTTTCAAAGGCTTTCCATTAACAAATTTAAAACTTAAATGCAGTGTTGCACATGCAGCATTTCTTCTAACTTGCCCGATAGCATTATCATAAATTGGTGACATTAATTCTGTGACAAGATGAGGGTAAGAGTTTCACATCCATTTCGTTTGGACATTTATATTTATGCACAGAGGAGGTCATTAAAACTCTCCAGCTGGGACTTTCTGATTGCAAACTGGAGTCAAAGCAGGTCAGGTTAAGGCACCACATTATGTATAACATATGGCACCTAAACATCAATTTGAAATAGTGCTGTGTAGCTGGCCGCATCATCAAATGCATAAATTACGTTCCTTCCTTCAGCTCCACATACTCTCCCTTGCCCTCCAGACACTCCTGTAATGTTCTCACCACATGTTATGTTTGTCACAGAAAAGCCTCCCTGGGTCTTTACATGCAGTACAACAGACCTCTGAAACTGGCAGCCCTGAGCATTGCCTCTAAACTCAGAGAATATTCTGACACCGTCGACCATCTTTCAACTCTAATGTTCCAGCTGCCAAGAGCCTGCAATAACACAATGTGATACGAGCCACGAGTTCCATCTCGAATCATCAAAATTTTAGAACGATTTCTGCTCAACCATCTCTGATTTCCCCTTAAAATTGAATAGCATAAAATATGAAGATCTACTAAGATGTATGTGAAATTTTACACTAATATACCAACTACTTTTAAGATACTTTTTTTTTCTTTTTCTAAATTGTCCATTAAACTACGATAAGCAGCTTTTTTTTTTTTGTGCATTGATGCTCTGTTCAAATGACAATATCTCAGTAACTGTTAAAGACAAAAGACTGAAATTTTCACAGTTATTTCTCATCATTGCAAGGATTCACAATCTGAAATACTGGACTAGTAGATCAGACAGTCTCTCCTTATAGGTGAGTTTAATGAGCATATTAAAAAAAAAAGAAAAGAAAAGTATAATTGGTAACCGTTCACCCTGTTTCTCCAGTGTGTGAGTGTCCACAAATGAAAAATATCCATCCATCCATCCATTATCTATACATCCCTTAATCCTCACTAGGTTCANTAGCGCAAAGAAAACTGTTGGAAATCATTGTGTTTCTCTATTTTATTTTGTAAGGCCTTGACCTTACTGTGTAAACTGCCCAGGGAAGACATACATCATGATTTGGTAAAAAAAAAAAAAAAACAATGTCATTTCAGCTCATCAAACTGAAGATAACCTGTCAGGAATAAAAAGCCTGCTTTTGTCCACTACTGTCTGAGAATTTCTAGATGGATAGTTTCTATTACCATCCTGATTTGTAAGCTGTGCATACTGTAGGGAAAAGAAAAGCTTTAGTGGTTGAGCAAATGGTCATTTAAATCATTCACCCGTTGCAGCTTTCTGTCCTCTCTGGTCTTTTCCTTGCGTTAGCACCTGATGTTTATTCATGTCTTCATTTATCTCTTTATCTCTTTCGGCGTGCCCTCTATTATTCAGCTCGCATCTCTGAACAACAGATACAGAGGTCAAACATGCTCGTTGCTCAAAGGCAACCAAAGGCTGAGAATGCAAAAGTAATCGGTGAAGTTGCTGTACTTTGGGAAATTATAAAGAAGTCTTTAAGTCGCACTGTTTAAACATTTACAGAAAGCTATCTAAGTATACGGGGCTTGGTTTGATGATCCAGCATGATCTGATTTACAGAGATGACTCAGATTTGCATCTGGGTGAGGAAAGAAAGATGGAAAGATGTTAGAAAACTTCACTTTAATCGGATAACCTACATTTTTACCACTTTCTTCAGTCCTACCTTGCTTCTATAGAATATGTTGTGCTTTTTTTATGTATTCCAACTTTAAGTAAATAATGAAACTTTTATCATTAAGTGCACAATAACACTGCAATGCTAAGAAATATTCTATTTTCATTCAGAAATCTGCATACCTACAGCTGGCACTGGTAGCGTCCCTAAGCATGCCTTTAAAGACCGTAGGCTGCTTAAACCTGTTGATGCCAATACCATTGCTGTTGCCAGGCAACTGATCAGTCTTGCAGCTGATTTCAAGTCACTCCATTTCAGCCAATTTTCTGTTCTTAGTTAAGACTGTGATTTGAGATTTTTCACTGTGTGATGCAGTTTTTTTCTCTTTCACTATAATCCTGCAGTCAATCCTGCCCGCACATGTTGCCACAGACAATGTAGTTTTTTTATGGATTAAACTTCCTTTTTTAACCCATATACGTTGTTATGTATTAACAGGCTAAAGAGCTATTTGCTTCCTTTTAAGTGTTCACTGGTAAATGTTAGCTCTTATGTAACTTAGCAAATAGTTTTATTGAGCATTTGCAAGCAGGAACAATGTCCAACGGTCAGGACTCCAAATATACAAATTCAAATATCTCAACTTTATAATTTGATTTTTGTTTCCATGGTAATATTGTAATAGGCGATTTCATGGAGATGGAAACTGCAAAATACCAACTCCAGATTCTGGTCGTAAACCACACATACACGACTTTACGTACATCATAAACTGGTAAAAATGTATTGCTTTTTAACTCCCACCGCCTGGTGAGAAACAGCTTGTCAAAATGAGCGATAAGCGTCAGTGCAGGTACTCGAAGATCTGAGTAGGAGGGAGATGTGAATATAGCTACTGTATACCTGCTGCTTCACAGTGGGGGAAAAAATCTACCTACACACGTGGACAAAATTGTTGGTACCCCTCAGTTAATGAAAGAAAAACCCACAATGGTCACTGAAATAACTTGAATCTGACAAAAGTAATAACAAATAAAAATTCTATGAAAATTGACCAATAAAAATCAGACATTGCTTTTGAACTGTGGTTTAACAGAATAATTTGAAAAAATAAACTCATGAAACAGGCCTGGACAAAAATGATGGTACCCTGAACTTAATATTTTGTTGCACAACCTTTTGAGGCAATCACTGCAATCAAACCATTTCTGTAACTGTCAATGAGACTTCTGCACCTCTCAGCAGGTATTTTGGCTCCTCATGAGCAGACTGCTCCAGTTGTCTCAGGTTTGAAGGGTGCCTTCTCCAGACAGCATGTTTTAGCTCCTTCCACAAATGTTCAATAGGATTTAGATCAGGGCTCATTGAAGGCCACTTCAGAATAGTCCAATGTTTTCCTCGTAGCCATTCTTGGCTGTTTTTAGGTGTGTGTTTTGGGTCATTGTCCTGCTGCAAGGCCCGTGACCTGCGACTGAGACCAAGCTTTCTGACACTGGGCAGCACATTTCTCTCTAGAACACCTTGATAGTCTTGAGATGTCATTGTACCCTGCACAGATTCAAGACACCCTGTGCCAGATGCAGCAAAGCAGCTCCAGAACATAACAGAGCCTCCTCCATGTTCCACAGTAGGGACAGTGTTCTTTTCTTGATATGCTTCATTGTTGTGTCTGTGAACATAGAGCTGA
>NW_007577977.1:307075-319894 GCF_000690725.1 Stegastes partitus
ACTTCACACCTACGGACAATTTAGAATCGCCAATTAACCTCAACATGTTTTTGGACTGTGTGGGAGGAAGCCGGAGAACCCGGAGAGAACCCACGCTGCACGGGGAGAACATGCAAACTCCACGCAGAAAAATTCCAGTGCCCCCACCGAGACGCGAACCGGCAACCTTCTTGCTGTGAGGCAACAGTACTAACCGACTGCTCCACCCTGCAGCCCAATGAAAAATATGCCCATTTTCAAATTTATATGTATTTATATGTTTTCTCAGTTATATTTAGAGAACCACTTTGAAACTTCGGAACTCTTGGAAAAAAGACAGCGAATATCTCCTGAGATATTGTCGTTCAAACTCAGTCTCAAATTTCAACGGGAAAAAAACTTGTGAAAAGTAGTTTGGGCAATGTTAAAGAACAAAACTTATCTTGAAATGTACATAGTTTTCCAATCTAAAACTTCAAATATACCATTTTAAATATCAATCATAATAATAATAACAATAACAACAATAGTAATAATAATAACAATAATAATTGTAATTATAATAATAATAACTTTTAAAAAAGAAGGCCCCTAACTATGTGAGATGGAAAAACCCCAATATTTTTTTGCAGTGTTCAAAGAACCTGCTGAAAATATGTTCCGATTGTCAACAGCACCAAAAGAAGAGATGGTGGAGGATCACTTATTTGAGTAGAAGTTGGCACCTACTTCAAAGTTGTTGTCGTTGTCTGGGGACTTGCTTCCAGCGATCAAATTAAATCCCTGAACAATCTGATCAAACCTTTCCTGAAACTGTATCCTGCTCATGCATTAGGTTCACTCTGCACTACATCCCTTTTACAGAAGCTGAAGATGCTTGATAATGTTTTTTACTGTCATTTAAATGTGAAAATGTCTGCACATCGTTGCTTTAAACAGAGTGTTTGTCTGATTTAAGAGCTACCCTTAACGTCTCCTCTCCTCTCCAACACTCACACATGATACGATAGAATGAAGTGGTAATTGGATTTCCATCCTTGCGCTGAAATCCGATAGACTGCCGCCAAATGCTAATCTCTTATCTACCTGTCCATCAACGCAGAACAGGATGACAAAGTGGTAGATGAAGAACGCCGACTAATCTGGTAGCAGCACTGCTTCAGGATAACAGCTGCTTTTTGTCACATTGTGGAGCTCGTTCGGTGACATGTGGCTTCAGCGTCTGACTAAGCACAGTTGGTGTGATTTTATCCAGATGCTACCTGCCAAGTGATGCTGTGCGAGTTTTCCCATTTTAAATCAATGCTGTAACAGAAAAAACGTCCCTCTTTTTTATCTCCTCCTCATCAAAACGGATCAGAAGGTTTGCTCTGAGCTGTTTACCCCCCTTTGGTTTGGCAAATTACCCATCACATGTTACACAATCTCAGCTGTTCTTAAATCAGATTTAAAACGGACATTTCCTCAATCCTCCAGGCTGATTAATGACTTAGATTTTTGTTTTTTTTTCCCTCGGACAATTTGACGTCTTCATCTGGAGATGCAGATTAATTACCAGATCTGACAATGCCCCATTATTCAGCATCACTCCTCAGAGCTGACACAGTGGATTTGGCACCGAGGCATTATGGACCACAAGGATCCATTAGGACTGGAAGAAGGGAGGGCCAAACACAACGTCTGACAGCTTGAGCTTTTGACTTTAATTAAATGTGTCACAGGTTTCTGCCTATTTATGGCCTTGGATGGAGTAATAGGGACAGGCTGTAAATCCTGCAAGTGCAGCAAGAAAAATCTACCTCATTGTCTCCTGTTGTGAGAGCAGAGCTGCATATTTTCAAAATGTGAGCTCTTGAAGATGTGGCTTTAACAAGATGCCAGACTCGTGGAATAAATGGTTGGTGAGGAAATAAGAGTGATATAAAAACACGTTTTTCTGCCAGCTCAGAATAAAAATACTGGGATCCTTCAGCAAGAATCGGAGCTTCATTTAAGGGTTTAAATATTACATTCCAACAAACAAGATATCTGGATGCAATATTTGCAAATGAAAACAACAAGAATCTACGGAGCCAAGTCAAATCTTCAAACTGCACCCAAAAAAAAAGTGCTCAGACAATCGGAGGGAGACTTTATGGATCCTTATTAAATTTGTCTAAGCATTTGCAATGAAATGAATTTCATTTTCTGGCAGCGATAATCAATCTCTGCGGGGGGATAAAAAAAAGTACACATTATCTGAGCAGATTCGGGAGCAGAGCAAGCTTTTGCCTCTGATAAAAAATTGATCTGTCCTGAGGTGTATGGCTGAACAAGCGCGTCTGAGGACTGATAATTATTCACGTCTTGTTTCTCTGGTGTGCATTATGCTAAGTAGTGGAAATGTATTGCGCTTTATCTCTTTTTGCTGCAGATCAAAGTTTAGACGTAAGCCGATGAAAGTTTCCCTTTGGACATCAACTATCAGAAACAATTGCTGTCTTTTATAAATAGCAATGAATAAATTAAAGAGACGGAGGTTCAGGCAGATTCCATGGAACCACTTAAGACCAGAAGCGAGAACAACGCCTGGGTTAAAAAAATATTTCAGGACCATGTAATGGCACTGCAAGGTATGCTTATGGGTACTCAAACATCACATCTGTAAGATTTAGGCCAGGGGTCTCCAATCCTGGTCCTGGAGAGCCACAGTCCTGCATGTTTTAGATGTTTCCCTCTTCCAACACACCTGATTCAAATGATCAGAAGCCTGATAACAATCCTGATCAGTTGAATCAGATGTGCTGGAATTTGCAATATATGGAGCTAGAAGTAGTAGCAGTTAGCTTAGCTTAGCATACATTTCACTTGAAACAAGGAAACTCATTTAGTTTCCATCTACCAGCACATTTAGAGCTCTTAAAGGACCGCATTATGTTTGACAAACTTGGATTAAAATGCTTAGAATAGCCTAAAAACATTTGGTAACATCTTTAAGGGTTTATCCTAATGCGACACTAAATAGCCACAACATTAAAACCACCTACCAAATATTTTTTATGCCTCATCATGCCTGTGGTTTGCACAATAGGGTGTCTGCCTGGCACCGGGATCTTTCTGCGTGGAGTTTGCATGTTCTCCCCGTGCAGCGTGGGTTCTCTCCGGGTTCTCCGGCTTCCTCCCACACAGTCCAAAAACATGTTGAGGTTAATTGGCGATTCTAAATTGTCCGTAGGTGTGAATGTGAGTGTGCTTGGTTGTCTGTCTCTAAGTGTAGCCCTGTGATAGACTGGTGACCTGTCCAGGGTGTCTCCTGCCTTCACCCTAAGTCAGCTGGGATAGGCTCCAGCCCCCCGCAACCCTAGTGAGGATTAAGCGGTGTATAGATAATGGATGGATGGATGGACTACAATTTCCAATAGATTAGAATTTTTCCAGTCCATAAAAACATAACTTATTCTTTATCCTATATATTTTTTAGGTGTTTTAGGGGGACATGCATCTTTAAAATATTTACAGAGTCGATAGATCTCAATTCTGGATTATCGGTTGTTTCCTCGTGGTATATTTCTGCAATGCACAGCAGATTCTGTACATTTTTCAAAGAACATGTTCAAACTTACAGGTAGCTTCAGTTACAGAGTTACAGATCATGCTGAATACAGTGTAGGTGTTCTTTGTCTGGAGCAATGTTTAGTCTGTTGGGTAACATTCCCCTTGAACGCCAGGGCTCAAGGTTGAACAGCAGAACATCGCATTGTAATGAGATAATCAATGTCATTCGCTTCACCTGTCAGTGGTTTCAGTGTTGTCTCTTTCTGGTGTGATTCTACAACTACTGCAAGCAGATTCACAAAGAGTTCATATGTGTGTTTTAGTGATGTTGAACAATGACGCTCCATAAAGAAGAAGCCCACTTCTGTTAATTTCTTCCTTTGATCTTGAACAATGACACTGCAAGCTATTATAAATACCTCAGGAAAGAAGACGTTTAGATGCTCTGCCATCGCTCTCCGCCCGCACAGACACGTATTGTGATCGGTGGCTACCAAGGTAACCTGCTTCAGCCGCTCAGGACTCAGCAGGGTTAATTAATTAGACATGAAGTGACAGAAACAGAACAACATCCGAGGCCACCAGAGATGACGGGCAGAGTCAGGCTCAGTCGTCTAACATCAGACAGTAGGGGAAGTTTTCTTTCTATTGTTGTTGTTCTTTTTTTTTTTAATAAATGGAGGTTAATTTCTGCACACTCCGAGTAAGGCAGTAATGAAAGGAAAAGCCATTAGCTGGTGCATGTAAGAACCACCTCCCTGCCTCTTTCGCGAGCAGACAATCATTCTGAAATCAGAAGTAGATAATGTTGGGAGTACAAATGACAGTCCATATTTCCATGGCAGCGGCCCAGCAGAGCATTTTAGCACAATTTAATATTTGATAGGACGCCTTCCTGTAATGGAAACACTGTGTTTCATATGCACCTGATGGGAGGAGATGACAACAAGGCAGAACATGGTCAGCAGGATGGATCTGGATGTCAAAAACAACAAAAAAAAGATGAACTAGTTACCTACTCGAGTGTGCTGATGGGTGAAATTCACCTTTCTGGGGTAATAAATTAAGCAATGTTTTTTTTATATTAAAGCACAAAAGGCAAAAAGCATCACTTATAGCTCCTTAATTCGAACGCAGTTTTTATTTATTCAAGTCAAAAGCAACCCCCTGTGGACATCGAGTACAATCCACCGCCATATCCAATGCATATTAAACAGCCATCGTTCAGTGCTCAGTGGATTGTCACAATCACGCAGAAAAAAAATAAATGTAATTGGACTTGTGCGCGGACAGAGAAGGAGCAATCTGACAAACCCGTTTAGAAAAATTGATGAAAAACAGACAGCTGCAGGCAAAACACAGCGTCGCAATGATCTAATTACTTTCTTCCGCACATCCTCCACAATTACAGTACAGCTGCCTCCCCAAATCACTGGCCATGTTAATAAGTAAAATATCTCATGCTACAACTCTATTACGGCAAGACAAACAGACAAGTCGCTTGGTTGAGCGGTCTGGTTAATTGGAGGGCCACGTGAAGTCCTCAGGTGTTGATTGTAGTCTGTCGGCTATTTGGTTTTTCAGATATTGTGTGTCGTTGTTTCGTGTTACAACTGGAAAAAGCTTAATAGGAAAGACCGCTGTTGTTTTTTGAAGTGACAAAATGAAAAATAAGGGATGTACTGATGCAGTTACTGATAGTATTTTTGACAAGTTTCCGTGAACTTTATGCATAAAGAAATGGTTTCACCAGTTTGTCTGGAAGAACACTTTCCAGACAAACTTTTTTTAACATCTTGTAGAAGCCTGAAATAGAATAGAATAGAATAGAATAGAATAGAATAGAATAGAATAGAATAGAATAGAATAGAATAGAATAGAATGCTTTCTATAAGGACAACATAGTAAGGAAAAGTACTAATATGACACTATATGAGTAAAATTCCTGTATTGAAGCTGTTACTTAAGTAATTCTAAAGTTAAGCATCAATAGTTTGGCTTCTCTCGCTGTTTATTCATTTTTGCTTAAGCAGCCTTTACTGAAGTATTTTGCTTTTTTTTTTTTTTTTTGCATAAAACTAAAACTAATTATCATACTCATTGTAATTATAATTGCTTGATTGACTGACTGCAACAACTGAAATCCAGAAAATAGTGACAAAAGCTGTCACAACTCCTCAGAACCCAAAGTGACAACTTCACAAAGCTTCATTTGTCAAACCAGCAGTCCAAACTCAAAATCATCAACAAAAACCTGAAATTATTTAAACTACTTATGAAAGCAGCAGCAAATCTTTCGATTTGAGAAGCTGGACTCATCACATTTATGGCATTTTTTTCTCGTGGTAAATAATCGAAATTATTACCAAAATAGCTTAAATGTTTAAACTGTACACTTTATCTTATAGCAAAAAAAACACACCAAAATTAACAATTTGTAAGCTCTTTTGTGTGCAAACAAAATCCATAATTTGTACAAATGCAGTAGTAAAAAAAAATAACAATTTTAATGCAATATTTTCCTCTGACAGTACAGGAGTAGAATTATGAACTGGAAAATAAACCTCAAAATCATACTTTGAATTCAATCACCTAATATAGAAGATTTGAACTCACTAAACACTCAAAAAATTAATAATCCATTTCATGTGGTTTGATCAGATTTTTATGACAGTGGCAACATAAGCAAAATGTAGTTAGATTTTGAATGCCAAATCTTTATTTGTACATGAACTGGTGAGACAGCACACATGTAGAAATGACTTGTTCAGCGTAATCACTTATTGAGATGAGCTCCTTGAGAAAAAAAAAAGTCTTTCAGGGCTTTTAACTAATCACTAATTCTAAGATATACTGTGCAGTCTAGCCTGCAGATGCCCTTGTGGCATTCCTTTCAGCCTCGACAAATGAGCTGGATCACGAGCAGCTATTCTGAGGACATATTTACAGCTCACACCCACCCGAGACATCACATGACTGACTCCAAACTTTCACGGCGACACTTGTACGAGTTGATGGTATGGCCATGAGCAGGAGAGAGAGAGAAAAAAAAAAAACCCGGGGATGACACTCTGTCATGATGCACCAACACCTTTGGAGCCCCGTTGCTGTGATGCTCTCATGTACTTGAGGAAGAAAGGCGTGCTTAGCTTGCATGCATAATTGATTGAGTCACCGGGTTAGATGAAAGACGGATATGCTGTTGTGTACGATGAGAAGGCGGAACAAAAAAAAAAAAAAAAGATGTTTCCCTTTGGCCGAGCCCTAATGTGAAAGGAAATGGACTGCCACTTATCGCAGATGCACTGTTATGGATGTCTTGTTTCTTGTTTCTGGCCGCTGCCAAAATGGACGGCCGAAAGGTTAAGAGGGTGGATTTATAAATAGGACCGTAGATCAAGTCATATGCAGAAGATCTGAGCACTTATTTGATTAAGGGGAGAGCTTGCTGGCCTGGGTCATGTTTTTCGTGACATCTTCAATGCAGTTACATGTGATTCCTCAGACAGTCACAAATCACTCCAAATGTCAAATAAATGCATCAAAAACAAGGAGGTTCTGCCTTTTAATCCAATGCTTTCTGTTTTTTTGCATCACTTTTATTGTATTATGGTGGAAAAAACAGAAATCTCTCATGGCACTTCCACAATGTAACCTGTGATGGCTTTAAAATGTTTACATCAGGCTTCATGTTGCTGCAACGGTTCAGTTTAGATTTATGAACGTGTACATGTTTCAAAATAAAAACTGACAGAGTCGCAGTGCCGGATACATTTGTGTCACCAGATCCATAAAGCGTCACATTACTTTGATTGATGAACAACTTGGAATATGTTCCTTGCTGTTATTTACGGTTCGTCTTTGGTGATCACAGCATTATAGCGAGCCAGCGAGCTCACACTGGGCTTCACTTCCACCTATAGCGTTTTGATGTTGTGATCTTGAACATCAGAGAAAATGCCTGTTTTTTTTTTTTTTTTTTTTTTTTAAGGCAAGAGTTCACACAGCCGTGCAGAACTGTTCATTTTTTCTCAGCTCCATCATCAAAGTTTCATTTGATGCTTTATTGAAGATGCTTTATGACTACCCCATGTAATCTGTCATCTTCTGTGCCCACCGGCTCTAAGTAATCTGTCTGTATAAAGCTGTAAAATGGATTGTGGAGGCAAGTTAGACAGACAGCTACTTGAATGAAACTCAAAAAAATTGGAGAGCTGCAGGTTTTTTCCATCCCTTTCTTTTTTCTCCTTTCATCTATATTTTTTTCTTCAGATAGCACCAGATTGTGTGTGGCTGCAGATAAATGGGGGAAAAAAAGAATAAATCTGTTGTTGTGTGTCCAAATGTCCAAATGAAAAATTAGATTTCAACAAGAGTCATCCATCCCTAGAAAAGGAAAAAAAAAAGATAGCTCATAAAACCAAAATAAAAGTTTGAGCTACAACTGTGAGAATATTTGCACAACTTTTGTTCAGAACAGTGATGGTTTTGTTATTTACTGCTCAGTGCTGCCAACTGATCATCTTCCTATAGCAAGCTGGTCGTAAAATAGAAGCGGAATGATATTTTTGAAGCAAAAGGGAGTTGGATCTATCTGCTGGGTGACCTTTGGGCAACAGTTATTCCCCTTATGATGTTCTTCATTTATTTATTGGGTAGATTTTTGTTTTTAAGTACACAAAACTATCAATATGATTACGAAACATAGGCTGTGAATTTACATGGTTAGTGGTAAATGAAAAAAAATTGCAACTTTGAATTACCATACAATTTGCATTTGTGTTACAGAATTTTATTTTTATTTTTTTATTTATTTATTTATTGGACAAAAAGACACAAATTTGTCATCTTTAGTTAATACATAGATGAAACTGTTAAATTAAGTGTTGAATTTTTGTTTGTTAGATTGGCGATATCTTATACAATTAAAGAAGTTTTTACAACAAAAATGTTGAATAAATGTGTTTTTTTAAATCAGTGTATAATATTATATATTAATATGCACTGATAATCTGTCAAAATACAATTCTACATGTACATCTATATTATATATGCTGGACATTTTTTTTTGTTTTTACACATGTAAATATTTTTATTAAACATTTAAAAGCCTCCATAAGTACACTTAACAAAAAGTCAAATTAGGGCCAGAAAATCTATTTTAATTGTGGATCACTACTGTATTTTTATTAGATTTTTTTGTTTGTTTGTTTGTTTTGTTACTTGACATTTGCCCCTGAGGCTTTAGTATTGTTTATTTTTGTGCTTTGTTTTGTTTTTATGCTGTATACATGGCAGCTTTTTCCCATTTCGCCTCCAGTTTTCTGTGTCACTCAGTTGAAGGTCTATAAATGAATATAAATGGCATAAATACAAAAACAACTGAAGTTATGAAATTATTCTAACCGTATTTTGATACAGAGGCTTTCAGCTGTTTGTTGACCCTCGCTGTACTGACTCTACTGTTACACTCTCTGGCTTTTAGCCTGACTGGCACTCAAATAAGCACAAGTCCTGAGTAGATGACTACACTTTTGCTAATGCAAGTTTGTGTTGCAGAGCGTCCAAATGAGCAGATATTGTCCCAGAGGGAGCCAAGCTGCATTTCAGGCCTCTTTGCTGTGCTGGGATTTTCACAATAAAAGCTGAGGGGCATCAGTCAGTGGGAGTCATTTCCTCATTGTGAAATAATTTGATACCCATGTCTTGTAATGATGCTTAATGAAAGTTGAGCCGTATTACCTTCATGCTGACTCTTTATTTACTTCCTCTGTTTCTCAGCTGATTGAGGGCAGCGTTCATGTTTCGCCTCGACCTCTTTGCACCCATCGTCATCATCTGCTGTCAAATGAATCCGGTTTTGGACACGAAGCTAATGCTTGGTTAGTAGGCGTGGTAAACATCGAACACAAGCTGCAGGAGCTACTTAAACCATTAGCCAAGAAATGGTGTGGTTCACTTTGTGGTCCCATTTATCTGAGCAACAACAAAAAGCTTGGCTGAAAAAAAGGCACTTAAACAGAACGTGTAAATGCACCAGGCGGCTAATCTGGTCATTGAAACCACCTCCGGAGGTTTTCAGGGACACATTTAACCATGTTAACAATTGTGTATCAACTTATCGAGGCTGTTCAGAAACACAGCCTTCAAGCAAGCGAGTGTGAAACAAGAGCCGGTATTAGCAGCAAATGTTCATGAGATAATATGATGCTTATGACCACCTGCTGAGGGGTTAATGCCAGGTGGTGTCATTATCACTGGTGCACCTCATGCAGTCTACAGAATTCACATTAAGCCGGTAACAATTTTGCTTTAACGAGTATAAGCTCCGTAAATATATTGTCAACATTTTTATAGGGATGTCTGCGTTTATGTAACAAATGCTATTCATATCCTGACATTCTCTTATTCATGTATTTTTTGTTTTTTTGTTGTTGTTTTTTTTTTAGCACCATCTCCATCTCAGTTCTCAGACTGTGGCTTTTTCCTCAGGATTCCCCCTGACTTTGAGAAACACAAATTTGCCTTTCTCTCTATTTTTGTGAAGAGAAGAAGTCAGAGTGGCCAAATCTGGCCAACAAAAAAAAAAAACAGGTTCAATTGTCGGGGCTGCAGGGTGGCGCAGTTGGTAGCACTGTTGCCTCGCAGCAAGAAGGCTGCCGGTTCATGTCCCGGTGGGGGCACCGGAATCTTTCTACGTGGAGTTTGCATGTTCTCCCCGTGCAGCGTGGGTTCTCTCTGGGTTCTCCGGCTTCCTCCCACAAGTCCAAAAACATGTTGAGGTTAATTGGTGATTCCAAATTGTCCATAGGTGTGAATGTGAGTGTGCTTGGTTGTCTGTCTCTAAGTGTCTCTAGTCAATAGGATTAGCAATTTAGGTAAATGCATGGAAGGGAAAATGGTCAAGGGTGCAAAAACAGGCGACAAACCATAGTCATACAAAACCAAAGCGGTATACAACCACACTGTATGGTGTAGCATGCAGGAAAAAGATTTAGTATGTATATCAGTATATCAAATATATAGGATATAAGGATGTCTGCAAGGATGTCTGCAAAGAGAGCAGGTCATTAGTACAGTGCAAAAGTGTGAAAAATGAATGAACAACAATGTGGATGTGTAATGTCTTAAAAAACAGTGATCTTTGCAGTTGTGGCTTTCACTCATCCAGGCTCTGTTCACACCTGGCATTAACATGCATCGACTGTTTTAAATACAGTACAGGTGTGAATCCATCCAGGATGCATTGAGATTGGATTGCTCCAACTACGTTTGGGAGTCGGTCCTGGATGTATTATTTTAGTGGCATATATGTGGATGTGCCCTGGGCCACCTGGTTAACTCGCATCCTCTGTGTTCTCGCAACATCTGAATGTTTGAAAAGCACACAGAGTTTTATTATGAGTGTGTCTCAGTTGATTTGGTTTGCCAAGAACATGACGACGTTGTTTTGATCTCTTCTTCACAGTCATGTTGAATGAATCGTGTTTATTTGCACATTCTAGTGTACTTGGCACTTGTGATCAATTCACCTGAGCTACATGTTCAAGCTGTAAGAGGCAAAATAAAAAAAATAGAAAACATAGAGCCCTCCTTTAACTCTCCTCTGACTAGACAAGCACAGAACCAACCACTACAACAACATAGAAGCTACCAACTGCTGTGGACGGGGGCGGCAGAATGGCAAATTTTAGCCATCTGCAACCACCAGACTCCTTTGACAAAAACAGTCATTTTACAGTCTGCGAGTGTTATTGTGTGACTTTTTAGGTGGTTAAAATACATCTTAGGCAGTATTATCAAGTTTGCAGAAGGCTTGACAGCAGCGCTGAGAGTCATCACTCACAATGATGAATCTGCGTATCGGGCAAATGTGGACGAGCTTAAGATGTGGTGCAAAAGGAGCAAGATCCCCATCAGTGTGGACAAGACAAGAAGATGATTGTAGTCTATGGGAGGACACACACTCTTCCACCTCCTCCCTGCATTGATAAGGCAGCTGTGAAAATGGTCACCTGACTTAAATTCTTGGGACTGAACATCTTCAACAATGTGAAATCGAGCACCAGCAAAGTTAACATGGTGAATAAGGCCTTGAGTCATGAGAATACCTGGAACCCCCCTTTTTCCTCTGGAACTTTTTGGGTTAAACATATTCAAGAACCCAAAAGAAGTGCAAAACTTTACTTTAATTTTTTTTCTTCTTTTTTTAAAGAAAAAAAAACAGGTTTACAGGACGCCCAGTGGATTAAATTGAGAAAATATTACACCAAAATCAAAAGGAGGTCAGATTAATATGTACTTTGGTCAGAGATGCTCAGAAAATCAGGTCATTTTTGTTGGGTTTTTTCTGTTTTTCCCACTTTTCCAGAGTGAGAAACTGATAAATACCTTAAGATAGACCCTTGTGAAAGTATTTTATGTAGTTTGAAGTTGTGTCAGACAGCAATTTTAGGCTATCCTGGTAAAGCCCACGTTTTCAGATTCTCTGCCCTCTATCAAATAAAATCCTTACCAAGATTTGCAGTTCTATCACAGAAAAAGTTTCAAAAAATCAATAAGAACCACAGTAGCCATAGTAATTGTCATCACAAGATGAAATAAATAAGCAAAAACTTTCTCTAACACCTCCAAAAAAAAAAAAAAAAAGCTTTTTAATGGCCTTTCCAGTTTTAGAGTCAGAAACCAAACTGAATGAAAGAAGCAAACACACCGCTCCACTCTCAGTGCAAATGATCTTTCTTCTCCTTACTGTGGTAAATCTCGCTAACTCTATTGATCTTCCCCTCCATCTAGAAAATAAGTGGCTGAGGCAAGAGAGCCTCCACCATGTTGTTTGGCTCTCACATCCGTCGTCTGTCTGCAGCCTCCAGCTGCAGTAATAATACCAATGTTGGCCCAGTTCCCCAGTGCATGGACTTTATTATGATTATAGACCCCCGAGGCCGCGTGAGACTAAGATCATCTGCCAATACCATGCAATGACTCCTCAAGAGCACTTAAAGGAGGCAGGAGGAAATAAGTGACTGAGTAAGAGCCCATTTTCTCCTCAATCCACACCTGTGATTTACTGCCAGGGAACAAGATAAGGGATTTCTTTTAGTTGTTCACTGTCCCCATAACCTTTGGCTTTTTAGCATGAGGAATTCAGTGGTTCTTAATAGGTGAACTTCAGCCTAAAAGCCAGAGAGTGACCACTAAAAACATGCCCGCTGGGGGAGAAAAGTGCGCTTGGCAGGTCGACTAAAGAGACGCCGGCAGCCTTTTCTCAAGGATTCAAGGATTCAAGGCCTTTATTGTTCACAA
>NW_007577977.1:320191-323823 GCF_000690725.1 Stegastes partitus
CGGTTGTATTGTTATTGAGTCTACTGTTTCAGGTTCAGGAGGCAGACAGCCTGAGGGAAGAAGCTCCTCCTCATCCTCTGTGTTTGCCTTCAGGCAGCAGTAACGCCGCCCTGAAGACAGCAGAGAGAACAGTCTGTGACTGGGGTCGGCAGGCTCACCCACAAGCTTCCTGGCCTTTAACCTGCAACGTTTGGTGTAACTGTCCTGCAGGTTGGGGAGGGTGGTTCTGATGGTGTCCTCAGGCCCAAGAAGTCCTGCTGGGTGCTGCTGCCCAGCCAGGTGGTGATACTCACAGCCAAAACACTCTCAATGGTGCAGGTGTTCCTGAGCACCATGAGAGGGAGCTTGAAGTCCCTCAAGCATCTGAGGAGGTAGAGACGCTGTCGAGCCTTCTTCACCAGGGTGTTGATGTGACAGGACCACGTCAGGTCCTGCGTGAAGTTATCACCCAGGTACTTAAAGCTCTCCACTTGCTCCACATCTGTCCCGCTGATTCTGAGTAGGTGGTGTGCCCTCTGCTGCTTCTTCTAGTCCACAATCAGCTCTTGCTGATGTTCAGGAGGAGGCTGTTGTCTCTGCACCAGTCCTCCAGGTGGGTGATCTCCATCAAATAGTCCTCCTCGTTGTTGTTGGAGATCAGATCCACCACCACTGTGTCATCAGCAAACTTAATGATAGTGTTAGAGTCTGATGTTTCTAGCGATTCTGTTAATTATTCACATCAAACCATGAGACATGTACATCCCAATCGTCATTATAAACTGAGCAGTATCATCGATTCAAAATCCTGCTTCAGCTTGTCATTGTGGATGTTATCCTTTGTGCAGCTGTTGCCCAAACAGCTTAGCCACTGAATGCAAAGACTATTCCAAGTTTCTGGAAGTAATAGCTCAACACATAACTCATATCAAATGTTTTATTCTATGTTTTTTTGCCCTTCATGAATTCACAATTCATTTTCATGGTCAGTTGAACCAGCAGCTTTCGGCCCACCTTGAATCAAGGTGAATCTACATCTGCTTTCCCAACGGGGATGTCGCCAAAACTAAACACGTATCAATAATCCTGCTCTCTTTATACAATCCCACAAGGCCTCTGCTGTCACACTTGAGCTCTGAAATGATCTGATGTCCCACGATGCAGCATTTGTCCTTGTCTTTACTGAGAGGGACAGATCCTCTGCCCCCCTGTGACATGAAGGTTTTATTCTGCCGGTGGAATTCCAACAACGGGCTTGAAAGGCGGCTCTGACGTTCTTTCGCATCGGGATGCAGTCGGGTTGAATTCACGATAGCAGGTTCAAAAACAAAGCTACAAAACGTCTATAAAACTTACTTACCCACAGCAGTGCACATTTGTCTGATCCTATTCTGTACATTCAGTCTGGATCTCCTCTTACAGTGCAGGCCACATTGTGAGTCAGTGGTTCTCTCTGAGTCATTCATGAAATATGCTTGGGACATGCTGAACAAACAGATCAATAGCTTTAGTTTGTACTTGTCAGTTATTACATGTGAGTCACTCAAAAATCTGCATATATGTGAAATATTGTTAGAAAATCAAGAACACTGCTTAGCAACAATTATCATTGAATGCAAAGATTGTGTTTCCTGCTCTGCTGCTTTGCATGAATATATGAGATATTGAGGAAGAAAAGCGATTAATATAGTTATATACTGTATATTAAAGTAAAATATAGAATTCATGTTTGTGTAATGTTTTAATGAACTCTGGAAAAAAAACATGGAAAAAAAATAATTTCTGCTTTTATTTTTTTATCAGAAATTAATCTGCTTCATGACTCCAATAGAATGTTTAAATATGAACCACAAACTGGGGAGAAAAGATCAAAACACATAAAATGGATCACACTACAGAAGCAGTTTGAAAACCTTCTGTGAATGTTTCAAAGTGTTTTGACCCACGCTTTGAAAAAACACATTTATTTTTTTGACATCCGTACTTTCACAGTAATAAGAAAATCGAGCCAAGACATACTTGAATTGGAGTTTCCCTCTTCTGCTAATAACACTGTCCACGGCTGATGTAAACCTTTTCCTCAAACCTTGATCAGCAGAGTGTTCTTCTTCAAAAAGCACCCAGAGAAAGGCATCCCGTATAATCTCGTAGGGAGGAGAGCAATTGTCCAGCACGACTTGGATGGATGATACATTAGTGTGCAGAGCTTGCAGATGGAGTTTGGTGACTGTGGGGGTTGAAGAACAGTCCATTGGCTTCGTCCATTAGCCTAATGTGTTCTTTTCTACTCAATACCCAAACCCCTCAATGCCCTGATGACTACTTTGTCACGTGCTGTGCTCTTTTCACCTCTCTGTTGTGGGCTGGTGAGATGAAAAAGAAAATATCACAATGTATGAAGGATTTATGCCTCCTCAGTCTACAATAGTACATATTCCCTTTTCCATTCTCATGCCTGAAGGTACTCAGAAGATGAAAGCTTCAATGGCTGACTAAGATGCTAAAGCAAGGCTGTGTCATTTCACCTTGAAAGTAGAGACGCATAGTTTTGAGAGGTTTATTTTTATTCTCTTACCTAAATAGATATTTATAAACCAGCGTAAGTAATCCATTTGCTCCATGCCTGCATATGAGCGAAAATAAGAGCAGGCAAAAAAAAAAAAAAATTTTAATCACCTTTTTAAATCTGAAATTTGTAATGAAATATCTTTACAAATCTACAGCAAAACAGCTGCCCTAATTCTGATCCCGTGTTTATTCACACGACAGCAGAAGAGTGTTCGCCGTCCGCCGTCGTCCAGAGGATGTGTTGTTGCATTTCCTGGCATCTGCTGCATCCACAGCAGCAGCATATGCTTCACAGCTGTCAGTGCAGCTGAAAGGTCCAGAGCTCACAGCTCCAGGTTGTAAATATGCAAACATGTGACGATTAGACATGCAAGGGAGAGAAATCGCACATCTCACGATATGAGTGAGAATGTGCTACTGACTCCTGGAATGGAAGCAGCAAACATGAGTAAATGTAGAAGGTGCTGAATGTCAGATAGCATGCTCTGAGCTCACATAAATATTTGGGTTTCTGTCCAAATGGATGCTCGTGTGTTTAGCCCTTAGGTGTCAGCTTTTTATATATATATATATTTTTAAAGTTACTCAGAGTGTCGAAAAGACTGCCATCAGTACAATTTTCTATCAATATTTTTTAACCAGCTATCTCAGTCCTGTTAATGACTACCAAAAATATTCCTTGATTTTAGGATTTTAAGCTTCTAAATTGTCATGGCCAGGTGGCCGCAGGAACGTGTGTGTGTGTGTGTGTGGGACCCAAAACGAGAGGGAGGTGAGTTAAAAAGGAAAACAGGTTTCTTGGGGAATCCAGGGGAGTGATAGGGGCACCAGGAGGCAGATCCAGGGATCCAAAGCGCAGCAGAAAAACCAGAGGTGAGGGTGGTGTCTCGTGCCGGTGCTCGTGAGGGGAGAGGTCAGGTCCGTGTTGTCCGTGTGAAGGCTGGTGTGGGAAACCGGAATGGCTGGAATGGAGGCTGAAGAGAGGAGACGCTGGAAACACACAAGGAGAACGCAGGTTACTGGAGAACTCGAGAGTGAACACAAGAGAGAGCTTAGTTAGAACAACTAAGTGGCCTGAATGTACC
>NW_007577977.1:325008-345721 GCF_000690725.1 Stegastes partitus
TTACAATAGTCCAGCCTAGTCCAGCCAAATCACAACAAATATACCAGTTTGTTTAAATGATCCCACCGTTGTAGAAAATACTAAGACGGTTTTCTTGGTGAATATCACAGTCAGGCATGTGTCAGCGATGAGAAACAACAATGATTCTGATACATTTTTATCTTTTGTGCAGTGTCATGTTAAAAACAACAACAAAACACATTTAGAAAAATGTCAGAGTAAGTATATCATAATATTATTTTTCCATATTTGCTGACTTTTCACCAACATCAGTCCTGAACATCATTTCCAAATATTTGTTCATTTTCAGGATTTAAATCATTTGTATGACAATTTCTTTACATGATGCCACTGAGGATTTTGTATGAAAAAAACTAAATTAAACAAAACAAGAATTTATGATTTTCTGTATAATAAACGCTAAAATGATTTTTTCTTTTTCTTTTTGATTATCAGTCTTAAATATATTGATGATGAGCAACAACAATGATTCGGATGCATTATTTTTTATGTAGTGTCAGATTTAAAACAACATCATACAAACTCACACTGAGAACCTTAAGGACAAAAATGCCCACTTTAAAAAAAAAAACAAAAAAAAAACAGACTTAAATTTTTAAATTTTGATTTTATGTTCCACTTTCACCAAGTATGTTTTTAGACCAACATCAACCCTGTCATAACTCCAAAACAATCATTTCTTTTTAATGCTTTAAATGCTCATTTGTTTGCATGCCACGCTCCAAAATAAAAGCCTCACAGCACAGAATGCATGATTTCATGCTGTAATAGCACTTAGATTAAAAATATACATTTTAATTAGGAATATGTTCATCCTTAAGGTCCTGAGTATAACTTTTAAGGATACATGGTGTATAAACGATGTACTTTGGAGGATGAAACATCAAAATTCCCCCTACAATAGATGTCATTGCCAAAATATATGCAATTTGAAATAATACAGCCAAAATGATTAAACTCTCTCTTAATCTGTTTGTTCCAGACTTTTGTGGCCCATAGTACATGAATCCTACTGACTTCAGTGATCCCCTGAACTCCTTTGGCAAAGGAAGAGACATTCGCACTCAAACCACAAGCACCATTGACACAAAGTCCGACTATCTTAGCATAACTTCAGCAACTATTGCATGAATTACCATGAATTTTATTGCGCAGATTTTTTAAAAAGTAATTTTAGTTATTTGGTTATTCCTCTGATACCATCACTGTGTTAAAAAAGTTTCATTTGTGCAATAATTTCCTCCAAAACTAATAACAATCCCATCAGAATCAGTTATAATTTAGCTTATTGCTGATTAGAAAACGTTGGCGTGCTACAGTAACTTTTGAACATCAGCATTTTATATAGTATCGCCAAGCAAACACACAAGCATCTGAGAGCATCGTCGCAGCCTCGAAAGAGCCACTGGCATTGCTATAAATTTTCTTGTTGATACTTCACTCAGATAACCTTTCGATCAGGACATAAAAACAGCAATGTAAGCGACACTCAGAGCCTGCAGCCGCTCACACGCCGAAGATAGAGCTGCCACGAAGTGCTGCACTCATGTCTGAAATTAATGAGTGTCATTAGTTTAAGCCTCCCAAACCCAGTCGTCCAGGTGGGCAAGAAATGGGCCCTAAACATTTGATCATCGCTTAGGGGAATCCATTTCTGTGGTTTAAACCTCATTAAATCACTCCTGCTACCTGTTTCTGTTGCCACCATGGGAGCATGTGAGGTGAGGACCATTTTTCTTGGCTGAGCATCAAAGATTGTTTTAGAGCTGTGGGCAGGTATTTGTTAGATTTAAACAAAACTCTGCCATTACAAAAAGGTAGAAAACAGACCACTATCAGTATAGAAGAGCCCACTGGGCATTGTTTTGATCTAAATTGTTTAGGGTTTATCAGTTTGTCATGTCTAAATCAATGAATGGGTCTGTTTAACTGGAGATATCACTGCTTTATATGCTCCAAGGGGGGTTGGACAGGCATCTGCATCTGATTTTTTATTTTTTTCTCCTTTTTGCGTCCGCATGTGAGTCCACACTCTAGGAAGCCTGCGAGAAGAAAAGAAATTCCCCCAGAGAAGTAGGAGGAACAGCTGAGACTAATACGTCAGATTACCTGGCAGCTGGGGATGCAGCAACGTGCCAAATAACCCCGGAGTTTTGATGTGTAATTACTTTCATTTGCAATTCATATTTTGCGTGTTTATTTCGCAGCCGTCTAACTACTTTTTCTTTCACGGCACGTCTCCTCAGTTTGTCAGGCTCGGGACTTCTCTTCCTGCCAGCGCGGTCGGCAGACGCTCAAAATACAGCAAATTCAACAACATGCAGCCGAGCGAGAGAAACGGTTGTTTTGTTGCCAAACGAAGAAAAGCAACACCGGAGACGCTTGTACTGATCAAGTGAGATTCCTTTCATGTGGCTCCAAGGACTGACTGAACTCATGGTGACTTCTGAAATATGTAAAAAAAAATTGAATTTGAGAAATTAATAGTACAATAATGTTGTTGGAAGTAGAAGGATTTGGTGAAATAATAACTTCTCACCGTGTTACACTTGATTTTTTTTAATGGAGAGAAAAAGTGAGATAAACATTGTTTTCTTGTATTAGCATATGACGGTTAAAACATAGCTACAGTCTGGGGTTAAATATAATGCTTCAAAATGATCTGTTTCTTTTCTTCTTTTTTTTTTAACTGCACCTTTCAATGAAATAACCAAAGGATTTTATTAAATTTCTTAATTTCTCAGCATAATGGACATTAGAGGTCTTCATATGTCAACCTGGATCCAGACCAGAGGCTCAATTCTGACCCAGGTTTGATCCCATTGTATTGGGTTCCAGGCCCGTTTAACATCATGTCTAATATCCAATTACACACACGTTGCCAACAAACAAACCATCTTTTTATAGTTCAAAAGAGCATGTTATGATAGATGCAACAAAACCACAAACACCTAATTGTTTGACACATTACATCATTGCAAGTAGACTTTTAAGCTGCATTAATAACGAGTGGTTTAGTTGTGATGTTTCAGTCAGCATGAGTGGAATAACCAAGCAGTATTTCGTGGCCAGGCACAGGGGGAGGAAGCTGCCAAATTTACATAAAAGAAAAGCCACAATGTAACATGTCATTTTCGCAAAATAACAGTAAAGTTGAAGTCTGCGATTCTTCAGAAAGACGGTTGACATTTAGTTAGTTACAATATTTGAATAGTTAGTATGTATCAGATTTGCCATCATTGTTGTTCCCACAGCTGATATTGGCTCAATTTGATAAAAAGAGTCTCAGATTAAAAAACATTTACTCTAACTTTAACTTGTTAATAGTAATCAGCTGTGGACTGTAACCTATTTACATTTAAAAAAAAAAAAAAAAAACATACATATTTGCAAGACTTTTGAGATGATCCATTAGAATTCCACTAAATTCTTTCAACTTCAACAAAAAAAATCTAGAAAACATTCATCAGCATGTGTTAATTTGTTAACCCGAGCTACAAATTTTTACCTCTAGTGCATGTTGTGCTGGTTCACACTGCAGAAAATGCTTGTTGTTGGTAATTCAATCACTTTTAGTGCGATCAGCTCACATATTAACACATGTACTTTTTCCTTTTGCTTTTTGACTCAGTGTATTCAAGCATACAGCTCAGAATCACTGCAAGCTTTCCTGGACTAGGACGCAGCAGAAACATAAGTGGAAATCTGCTTATTAAAAACTTTTAAAAAGACTAACAGTATCTCTTCTCACCTCTATCTTAAGTTATAGAGACGCTGAGTCTGTCCTGTCCACTCAGAGGTACAACTAAGGATACTAACAGTGCATCCAGGATGAGGAGGGCTGTAATGTAGTCCATTCATACGGTCAATAAGCCTTCATCAGTGAGACTCAAACTCAGTAATCTAATCCCATCCCTTTCAAGCAAGTGTGGATATCATCCTATGCAAGCAGAGTCTATGTCATTATGAGATGTAACACTATATCTGTGATCCCATCATTTGACTCATCTGTTAAAGGAGCCAAAGTTGTTCCAATTAAAACCAGTTAAATAGTTCGACCTATTAAATCAGGGCATGGAGGTGGTATCAAATGGCATGTTGTGAAATCAAACTGGACACAGGAACAGGACTTCAGCGACTCAACAAAAGGCAAAGGGTAAAGGGTACAGTCCACCGCGACCTCATATAGGAAGTGATTTCAGACACTTTTCTTATATTTTCACAGAAAGCCTTTGGACTTGTCTTAGAGTAAAAGTACAGGTAATACGTTAACAATTGATCAGCTCTGTTCCGAGTGTCCCAGTAAACCACGGCAGTGTGATGGTGAGCCGGCAGGGCCTTGAAACTAAAGCTTCTCAATGGAACTGAGCTTTGTCAAAATGTCTTCTGTCAAAAAAAAAGACTTGTTGCAGCACCTGTCATTCCCCCTTTCATCTCCTCGTCCTCGGTGTATTCCCACCTGTCGTCATCACCTGGTTTCTACACTGCCAGTGCCAGTGTTTCCATCTCTTTAATCAGCTCCCTGGAATACAGGATTGACCACATAGTAACAGTTCTTTTTTTATTGTTTGTGATGCATTTTCATTCCTTGTCTGCTCTTTTATTTGTTTTTTGTCTTCTTATCGTTTGGACTTGCTCTGACTGCCTGCCCTTTCACAGACCTTGTTTCTTGACCACATGATCCTTTCTTTTAACTCACTGCCTATGAGTCACAGCGTGTAGGTTACTGAGCAAATACAGAATAGCAGAAAGCGTACATCTCTTTAAATATTTCAACCATTTATGTTTGTTTAGCTCTAATATTTCAAAACATGACACAACGCACAGCAGATTGAGAGATCCACACCGACTTAATGCAGAGAAGACCATTTATCTCCGCTAAACTGCGGCCAGCTTTACTGTAATTCAAGATCAAAGCTTGTCCAAATTTAGTCGCTTCTGTACACCCTGAGGGAAGCAAGCAAGCGGCTCAATACTTCTATCTAAGGTGTGAGAAGTCAGGCATATCCTGAAAGTGTTCTGACTCACTGGCATCAAATGCTGGGTTCTGTTTTAAGGTAGAAGTGCTCTGATATCACCCGAGGGGCATTGTCCAAGAGGAAGCTTGTAAAATCAGCAGAGTCTGGATATGAGCTTTAAACCAGATTAATCAAGCTCAGATTATTAAAAAAACACACACACAAAAACACTAAAAAGCTATTGTTTGTAGAAGAAATTGTGTAAAATCTGGTGTTTGTATTTACTTTAGGAGATGACTTCTCTCACACTCACTAATCTGGCCGTCGGTGAACTCCACCATGCTGCTATATTAGCTAGGGAGACTATGTTGCAGCTGCTGGACCGGAGTTCATGCCTCAGCTCGCTTATATTCTCAGGAGAATCAATCGAAAATCACCAGGTCACTGTAAAGCCAGCATCTGATCAAGCCGGCCTCCCTCTTCACAGCGTCGATGGTCAAGTAAAATCATCTCACTGGCTTATTTAGCAGCTGTTCTCTGTGCTCTCCGTGAAGGATCTTTTCATCTCCGTGACCTTTAAAAAATAGGGCACGGACATAAGACGAGATGAGGTCTCTCACAAGCACGGAAACCTTTACCGGCCTATGAAAGCAGCAATGAAACCCTCTTTCATAGTCGCACCAAAAAAAAATAAAAAAATGGATGAGATTGCTATCTTATCACAGCCAATACTTCTCTTTCACACTTCAGACGCCTACAAGCAAGGAATGAAACACAACCACTCGCCCAGTCTTAAATCTTTTGTCTATTGTCAGTCTGTTTTTGTTTTGCTTTTTCTTCCTTCTAGTTTCAAGATTATATCATCTTTCTGGGACAATACATTTACAAAGCGAGACTGGACGGTGTGCACGGTGCATAATAAACATGCTGTGCACTTACAATGATACAGACATATGCTGGAAAAGTTAAAAAAAAAAAAAAAAGAACTTTGCAAAAACCAGGAGAATGACTGACTGGAGAGGTGGGAACATGTCAAATGACTTCCACAGAGTGCTGACAGTAACTGTCACAGTAGACACTGACGTTTTCGGTGTCTCCTTGATGCTTGAATGCCTCTTATTGTTCCCTTTTTTCAAGCAGTAGTCAGCAGCGGGCCTTGTGTGTGTTTGTTTAGTGTCGAATGCTCAATCAAGAGCGCGGGTATTATGGTCTTTCTGTCCATCTGTGTTACCATCTGTAACATCAACTCCAGTCATGGTCTTCCTGCTTTGGCTTCCTATTCGAACGCTACTGTCATATAAAGCAATGCGTAATCTAAAGCATACTTAAAACTGCATTACTGCATTTTTGTTATTGTTGTTGTTTGTGTTTTTGGCCACTTGGGAGCAGCAGACTATACTGGAATCCAAAATTTAATTTAATCTACAGGATCCAGAATCTGCATTGGTGTTACAGCCGCCGCCATATTCTGAGGAACTCCATCTCCCTCTTCTCAGTAGCTGATTGGACTGATGGGATTCTGTCTGTGCTGGAGAAGGCTGATCCACCAATCAGGAGCCACTGGGAGGATATAAAACACCAGCAGACCAGCATTTGGCAGCGAGCTGTTGCTAACTTGCTCATGTGCCTCTTTGTGTCTCATGATTGTTGTACTTCTGTGAACTTGTTTAGGCACTCGATCCTGTTTGAGAACACTGCACCCACCTTGGCTGTTAGCTTCACTAGTGACTGAGTGCTGTTAGGATTGTATTTCTGTTGTTAGATTGGATTAGTTAGACTGTTTTTTTTGTTTGTTTGTTTTTTTAAATTCCTCTGCATAATGGTGATCCTTAAACTCTAGGTTAGAGTCTCCTTTTGTTCTCATTTTCACAGCATTCATTTAGTCTTTAGTTGCCTCACTTTTGTGTTGATTGTTCAATCTTCACTTTTGTTAATAAGTAACTTCTCAATACCTTACAACATCAGGGTTTCATGTTACTTCCCTTTTCCCTACCGAGCTGGTTGAAACAATTAATTTAGAGCCTTATTTTGTGGCCATCTAGGCCCTGCGATGGACTGGCGACCTGTCCAGGGTGTCCCCTGCCTTCGCCCTAAGTCGGCTGGGATAGGCTCCAGCCCCCCCACGACCCTAATGAGGATGAAGCGGTGTATAGATAATGGATGGATGGATGGATTTTGTGGCCATCTAATAAATCCAATATTCACTCTCATTCTGGTTCAGCTTTTGGTCTCCACAGGTTTCTGAGACTCTTTAACTTTGTCTGTCTGCCTTTCGGTGCTGACAGTTGGACCAGAAAGCAAGTTTGGCAGAACTAGACTTTCTTTCTGTTAGTCAGATTGACAAAAAAAAACCTTATGGCCCAATCAGAGATAATGGATATCATGACAGGGGTTATCAACTGTCTTTGTTAACCCAGGTCTTCTTTGCTTTGACTCTCTCCCATAGTGGGGGCATTTGACACATTATTTGACTCATCTTCTGCACAAAATGGACCTATTGTCCGATTGTGTGCCACCTCCTTCAGTCAAGAGGAACAGGTTGTTATCATGGAGAGCTCTGATGGATAGAAGAATGTATTATGGTGAAAAATGCTCTTACTCCTGATGATGCAAAAGAGGAATGCTGGTTAAAAAAAAAAACACAAAAAAAAAACCAGTTAACCGGTAAGTTATTATTAATGAATTTTCCTTCTGGGAAAAATAAAGTATTTTTCATTTCAATATATGTTTATTTCACTACTCAGTGACTCTCAATGTAACTGTTTATTTCTATTGTGACTGCTTGACATTAGAGCCCTTTAACTCATTCAAACGCAATACTTACAAAGTGCATTTAGATCTGACACTGTTCCATATTGAAGGATACATGGAAATTATTTTTGCTTTTGGCCAAATCAAAGTGAAATTAATATTACGGACTCAATATTCTCTGTAATAAATACCAATAAAAACGTGTTTATGTATTTTCTGAATGCATGTAGGTTCCTGTTGCAACACGATGCATAAAGTTTGCATAACACATAGCTCATCAGTGTTGCACAGAGAGTATATTCTGTCAGCTGAGTGTCTGTGTTGCTCGGAAAAGCTCTGGTAAAAGGATGGCGCCAATTTAAATCCAAAATTTTGAACAGAGCCTTCTCCAGAGCAGGTTAGCTACAGTAACAGTTACAATAGTGTAGCATACAAAGGGTTTATCAGAGCTTTTTTTCACTACAGACAGCTGCCTGCTACTCAAAGAAAGCTGATAAAAGAGATGATACAGCACTAAATACGAAAGTTTTGGGGCACTAAACCAAAACAATCAGGTGAAAGATGCTAAATAGGTCTGCGCTAAAGAGAACTGCAGGGTTGGATGGTTATTCTTTCCAGCTACAAGATACACCTTCAACATCACACATTTGATTTGGTCCATTGTTAATCTAAAATATTTATGAGTGCAGCTTGAACTGACCTTCACAAGCTTGAATGTTTTAGCAGACAAGTCTCAAGGAGTTTATTACTTGCTCATTTACTGCGCATACTTCATCAGATTCAGATTCAGATTCACAAAACTTTTATTTGTCCCCAGGTGGCAATTAAAAAGGCACAAAGAGCAGGCAGTGCAACAATGATGTAAGAAATTAAGTAGAACAAAAGAAATTAAGATAAATAGCATAAATTAAACAAATAGGGATAAATATACATACAGATGTAGGACAAGTAAGGTAATAACAACAAAAAGAAATACAGATAAACAAGGTTCAAGGTCTTTTACTGATCACAAACACAGTTATACACAATGTAACAGTGAAATGCTTTGTGTACCTGTTCCACACCGAAACAATAATAATAAGATAAGTAAGAATAAGGAAGGGCTGCAGAGTGGCGCACTGTTGCCTCGCAGCAAGAAGGTTGCCGGTTCGCATCCTGGTGGGGGATCTTTCTGCGTGGAGTTTGCATGTTCTCCCCATGCAGCGTGGGTTCTCTCCAGGTTCTCCGGCTTCCTCCCACAAAAACATGTTGAGGTCAATTGGTGATTCTAAATTGTCCATAGGTGTGAGTGTGCTTGGTTGTCTGTGTGATACATTAGGTAAATGATAGAGTGCAGCAATCAGCATGTTTTATTGTTTATGTTTCATATACCATATAAGCACTGTAGTAATAGGTCTAGAGAACCGTTAGAATATTTTCAGTTACCATTTTCTGCCTTATTATACCTTTAGCCCCTATCTTCTCCTGAGGATTCTTCCAGTGCTTACTGTATGTTTTTCTTAAACGTGTGCGTGTCTGACAGCACACTGAACACTGTGTGGGATATCAGACACTAAAGACAACCGTGACCTAACTCAACCGTGGATAATGCCTTTTCAAAGTGAGCCACGCTGTTAAAACAACACATTTACTCCCACAAGGTTGTTTCGTGATACAGAGGCTGAACTTTTCTTTAACTGACTTTAAGAACTTTGATTGCAAAGTTGGCACATTTTAATGGTATAATGATCTGCTTCTAGCATTCCCTAGTGAGTATACACATATATCGTTTAGCGAAGAAACCCTCCTTGACTTTGATGCAACTCACAGAGTTTTCCTGCAGTGAGAAGTGCAGTCATGTGCAGACGTATCATGCCTTATAGCTCCTTGGTGTATTTCTCTGTCGGTTGTGTTTGCAGCTGCTGTGATCCGGCTGATTGATCAGGTCCTGGCCTATAGCTTTATATCCCATTGAGCATAAAACACACTCATTCTGAATGTCAGGTTTCAATTTTGTGTAAGTCAGGGCCATTAACCCCCAACTGGAATATGTCCAGAGTTTACAATGTTATCAACTGTGTGTGGTAGCTGCACACACTTGTGTACAAGTACAACAAACGTGTAGTGAACATTCATACATAAACTCACACTCTTTATCTTTTTACATGGATTCTCGTGCACATGTTGTAACCATTAAATGTTGCGACTCAACAGCAAGTTTCTATTTTTTCTCGATATAAAGTTACAGCCCTGCTTAGTGAGTATCAATCTGCCTGCAGCCCTTCACACCTTGTTAGGACTCCATCATAGACAGTTCAGAGCATTATGTTTGGGGAATGTTAAAAGTATTTTTTTAAAAAGCTCAGTGGATGGAGGTTACATTTTTCAGTTTAAAAAATGCAGGACTGCAAATTAGCAAACATGATCTTACTCAAAAATAGTGGAAAGATCTACAATGTAAAATGCATGAGTGTGATTTGCATTTTTATTGATTTCAAGTTTAATCGACAGCACAGTAAAATGTGCAAAAGGGGTCTGAATTCTGTCTGAAGCAACTATATTTCCCTCATTTAAATGTAGTATACGAATACATAAATACATGTATAGTAAGCCTGCAGCAGTAGTGGATGAGAATGAAATATTTCATTCAGTTAAAATTGAGGAAAGCAGTGAAGATACTGTTTTGCAAAAATACAATTAATGCATTGCTCCTGTAAAATTAAATGTTGTGAATCTGAAATACAGTTGCTTGTTGGAACCAGTGCTGCAATTAGACATGCATAATGAAAAAGGCCAAAATTTTGCACATAATTGCGGTATGTTTTGTTGGAAATGTCTGATTTGTTGCACTTTCTTTTAACTTTTGACTTGCTGTTGTAAAATCAGATAAAAATATTGAATCTAAATCTCATTCTGCATGTTTTCATGAAGACATTTTAATGGGGAAGGGGAAAGCTGATTAGATTAGAAACAAGTTATTTTTCTTTCAAGCTTATCTGAATGGCATTTTTTAACTTTGTGTACTCAAAGTGTGTCTCTAAAGATCCAACAAATGAGCCTTAATTAGTGGCATAATGACTGAAAATAAGTTCAATGAGTCCAGAAACTCTGCATCTTTTTTCATCCTCACTGAAGGAGCAACACAAAGTGATGATGGATATCATCAGATGCAGTTTTATGACGGATCCCTTGTGGAAAGCTCGAGGCCTTTCTCGCTGATCTCACTGATACAAACATCAGAGGGGCAGCCAGATGATTTCCCATCCCCATAATACAAATTGGTCTGACTTTAATAGCCGACGCGAGCTGAAATGGGGGGATTGTTGTCCAAAGGGTTGATAGTGATGAGCAATTAGAGGAGCAGTGATGCTTTTGAATAAAAGCTTGGCAGTCTGCTGGCTAGCTATAATGGTGTGTCACGTCCATAATAACAATAAGGAGCCAAAGCAGCCGCCGTGATGTTTGCACAGACGTTGCTGTGGAGTGTTTGTCAAGTTGTTTTCTTGCTGCCGACCACTTGGTATTAGTTTATTGATTATTATAGATGGTGGCAGTTCCTATGATAATTGCATATCTAGTCACACTGTACAGATACAGGTGAAAACACATTTTCTACTTTTCTTTTTGCATTATACACAACGTGCAACTCGAACACAATGAAGCGCTGGTGTCAGTTTTACAATAAGTGACAAAACAGCAAAGTAACAGCAACAAATCCTGACAAGGTAATGCATATGAAAGGAATGTGTGTTTTCTGTATTAGAGACATGTTTATCAGTGTATGTCCTTCATATGCTGAACAAAGCGTGATGTTTGTCCCTGGATTTATACCACTATAGCCTTGTGAATTCTTACAGTAGATACTTGTATTCTCATCCGAACAATGCATTCACACCGATGATGATAGAGTTGGTTGCAAACAAATATCCTTTCCCTTTACTTTGACAATATAACCACAGTAAAATATATTTATCTGCTGTTTAGCATGAATTTCCCCTCAGAAAGCAATGCATTTTCCTCATAGGAATATCAGCGTTTGTTCAAATAACACTATTTAGTATTGTACGAACAGATAAGTTGTTTACCTGAGAAGAAAACGAGGCGCCTACTACTTAGTTAAATACGTAATTGCAAGACAAACAATTCTAACTTACTGCTTTAAATAAACCTTTAAATTTTCAAACTTTTTAATGGGTTGGTTAGACAGAATAAGGGTGGTATTTGCGTCAATTTATTATATTGTGTCTAGTTTAAACTCAAACTTCTGCATTACCACAACTAAACTCAAGTTGAGGTAACTTAATTAAATTGGCTTGATAACCGAATTCTTTTCCAGTTCAGGATTTCAAATTCCCACATTCTATCCACTGTAGGCTCAACAAATATGATACAAACGATATTTCAAGGTAAGAATCATGTATTTTACAAATAAATTCCCCGAAAGCAATTACTTTGGGAATATTGTCAATTAGGCTATGATCAAAAGTGCACTTTGGTATGACGTTTTGGCAGCAGCTGCTAATGCCATTGATGCTATGTGATGTATTTCTGCACAAAGCTAATGCTAGTCATACTGAGCAGTGAAATTTGGCCATGTTACCCTTCAGTTTGTCAAACTTGTGGCTAAGAATAATACAACCTCATGTTATAAATCTGCTCAGCCGGAGAAAGCGTTTCGTGATTTGGTGTAATTTGTAGGGTTATTAAAATTAATTTGGTTTGTTTTGGGGTTTTTTTTCTTTCAAGAATTGAATGTGACATGTTCAGCTGCAGGTCAAAGAATTTTGTTGCTGTATTAATTTCTTAAAATCTACTGCATGGATGAAGACACAAAAAAGACAATAACTATAGGAGAAAATCAAATAGGAATTTTTTTATTATTATTATTATCCGTCAAGTTATGATAAATAAGTATGTTACACAATTTTATTTTGTTTTAATAATGTGGGGATTTATTTATTTATTTATTTATTTATTTATTTTTAAGCAACCTCATTTTTATGAGTAATCAACTCAAAAACTTTTGTTTATGCTACCAATCAATAAATATCCTTAATTAAAGAGGAAAACCTAATTCCCAGAATTCAGTTTAGTTTGTTGGTCGAACATAATTTCATGAGAAGTTGCCTTGTCTCAAAAAGATTGATGCAAACTGTTGCATTCATTTTTTGTTGTTGAATCCAAGCATTATTTTTGCACAAAACCTCCCGAATGTCACTGTGGGGGATTTCTTTCTAGAGAAGCCATGTTCCCTTTCGTTAAGTCTTTGCCTTCCCCTGCAGCACATTAAGCCTTCCCTCTTTTCCATGTGAACAGCTGGTGTGTGGCTCCAGTCCTGTTATAATACATGAGTGCTTTAGGAGTGACAATTTGCCTAATTTATTGCTCATTCTTCAAAATAAAAAAAAAAATAAAAAAAAGAAATTGGCTGGGTGAAGCTGTGGTCGCTGGCAGGACTTTGGCTGCATTTCTAGTTGAAGCTGTGATGCCACTGACAGATCCAGCTGTCCTCTAATGAGCCTGTTTGAGTCGGTGGGGCTTTTATCAGATGTGGCAGATGTGTACAATACACCACAGGAGTTCAGAAACACCATTTCAGCGCAAAGCTCAGCCAGTGTGATGGTAATCGCGCACACAAATGCAGTTGGTGCTACGCCCATTATAAATTGGTGTGTCACTGCCAGAATCACAAGAGCTTAGCCATTTGATACAGTGCAAACTTTGATAACACCTGAAAGACTTGATAATAAGCTTATTTGAATATCGGTGTGGAGAAGTCAAGCTTTGCAGATAAAAAAAAAAAAAAAACATAGAAGACTTATGTTTATCAGCAAAGACTCATTAAAAGTTGCCCCACCACCATATCCGTCCATCCCGTTGTGCAGCTTCCTACCTGACCCCGCCTGACCCCAGCGGGTTTCCCACTAATGGCTAGGAGTGAGGGGAAAAGTAATTCCAAAAGTTTTCAACTGCAGCAAGTGAGATTTTTATGACCTCACTGCACAAAAATATCCATAGTTTATCTGTCGTGGCTTAAGCTGTGTGTCCATAACAATGGCTTGGTTATAATCTTCTGAGGTGTTCTGATTTTGTGGCTTTGAGAATGTACTTTTTTTCTTTTTTTTTAATTCTATTGCAAAAGGCGACACATAAGCGGTGCCAAAGTTCTTCCTGCTGCTGCAGTAATTCCCTCAGTCACTCGTGCAGTTTAATTAAGTCATAAATGGCTTAATTTCCTCTCAGCTGCACTTTGTGAGAAGAATCCAATATGGGGAGATTATAACATGTCCAGTGTGTAAGGAGAAAAAAAGAATAATTGACAAATGACATGTTGTAATCAGATCATAAAGTGTTATGCATGTAGTGGCACTTGGTCAATGTTTGCATCATTAATATGAGATTTCTTTTTCCTGGAAACATGTGGAAATGTCCATTTTGTTTAAGTAGAGTCTTTTCCTTTTATATTTTTGCACATAGGTGAGATCAAATGTTCATTTGAATGATCCACCAAGGTAGGTGAAGTCTGATCTGATTAACATTTCATTGCAGTTTCTGCATGGATACATCATATTATAATTCCAGAAAATCATCTCTGTAAATCATTTACTGCTTAGAGACGTAAGTTCTCGTATTGCCTTAAAAATGTGACTTAACCGCAGATAGGTTAATTAATTATTTCAAAGTTGTTTAATGACTTCCAAAGTGTAAAACTAGCTGAGTTTAAAAAAATAAAATTAAATTAACATATTAAGTTGAGTCAACTAGTCACAAAGACAGACTGACTGGCTGGCTTTACTTTTACATTTTCTAAGTTTCTGCTTTATTTAACATTAACAACTTACAACCTTAATGTCAAAGCCATCCACAAAAACTACCTATGAGGCTGCTTCTGGTTACATTGAGTAAATTATGTAGATATGTGGATTTTGGGATTGAATTCAGTACTAACCTCTGTCACTTGTATTTTATTTAAACGAACAAAAATGTAATAAAGACACAAAACAAGTTCCACAATGTACACTCTAAAAGGTAATACTTATGCTTACTTGAATCACAGTAGTGTACTTTACTTATTTTTTATTTTCCTGTTCATTTAACTCATGGGCTGTATGTATGTACTCATTTTTCCTTGAACGGTTATAAAACTAAGTACACTGGAGTAAACTGGACTTGAAACCTTCTGTTCCTGGACTGAACACAGAGTTCAGCAGTGTAGAGTAAAGAAGTGCAGGAGAAATTTCCAGAAACTTTACAGGGCGGCTGTGGCTCAGGTGGTAGAGTGGGTTGGTCAATGATCGGAAGGTTGGCAGTTCGATTCTGCCCTGTGTCATGGTCGCTGTGTCCTTGGAGGGGCCGTAGGCGCAGAATGGCAGCCACGCCTTTGTCGGTCTGCCCCACAGCTGCTGTGGCTGCAATCGTAGCTACCACCACTGGAATGAATGTGAGTGAATGAATCATTGATGGTATTGGTATTGATGGTCTTTCAGTGTCTAGAAAAGTGCTATATAAATCTGATCAATTACTATTATTTAAGTTTCTAACACTTGGAAAGTTCATTATACTTGCTATTTTTAAGTTCCCAAAATAAAGTAAATACAGCTACATTTTAAGTAAACTTTTCAAGTAGATATGAAGTGAAGTGAATTTAATGGTTATAATTACTTAGCTTTTATGAGTTCAACCAGTTTCCTAGAATTGTTTAAGAAAGAGCAACTTTTCACATTTTACAGTGTACAAGCTGATGGAAAACAGGACAGTTCATAAGGAAGAAAAAGTGAGACTTTCAACAACTTAAGAGTTATGGGAAGTGGAAATGTGGAAAGCCCTGGTTAATAATGAATGAAGCACCTCAACTGATGGGCAGTAAAAAAGCGATGGCAACACCCATCTCCTCCATCAGGGCCTTGGGTCAATGAAGAAAACATTAAATGCTACTTTTATGCACCATATAAATAGTTTCCACTGCAACGATAAATAATCCTAGGCGGCATCATAATCACAAATAAACAGAGGCCAGTGTGGATATTTCTCATCTAAACTATTGTCGAGCCAAAACATTGAGTAGAAAAGTTTTATTACAGTTTTCACAGAATGCAAAATCATTTTTCATTAACCAGTTATTTATATATTAAACATTTTTAAAACTGAAGACAAATGTGCCCCGTCATCATTCAAGCAAGCCAAACCATCAATTGGGCTGACGACGTTGCGGCAGTCGGTCTTTTACGACCTATCGCTCCCGTACAGCAGCCGGAGGAATTCAGTGCTGTTTGCGTTTTTAGCTAATTCAGCCTCGGCTTAACGTCCCTTTCGATATCATGCATTAGCTGATTAGCTGCTGACTGCAGCTGCAGTACCATAACAGATCTTAAACTGGACACTAACTCAAGAGCAGAATTAAATGTGCTGACAGTGTTTCTGGAGGATTTAATGATCCTGTTAACTTAATGACATCATACAACAAAGAAACACGCACAAAAAAAGGCATTTGTTAAAGCTAGGCACGTGTTCTGGGGAAAAGGTGTATGAAATCTAATTAGAACTAAAGTCTGATTCGAGATTTTAAAAAAACATCAGTGATTGAAAACTAATCTTAATTATAAACATGCATTAGAGTTAGGAATCAAAACCCCTATAAAAATTAAAGAACCCGGAACTGTGTAAAAACATTAATAATGACAATATTATGAATTGGCAGTAACCAGACAAACTGGTTATTTCAACATATCGGACATACAAAACCTACAAAAAAAAAGAAAAAAAAAAAACGTTTTGAAAGGTTCCTTCAGCAGAAACATGACAGACATGCTGTAATGCACTTGAATGGATTTCACCGAATGGAGAAGACCTGCTTGCAAAAGGATCATAAGGTAGCTCCAAACACTGGGTGGTAGATTAGCTTTAGCTCAACAGCCACAGATTCACATTCTGCAGAAAGACACTGAACCTCCGTTCAAAGTTTCTGTATTTCGTAGGTGCTTCTCATCACATTACACTGTCGATTCAGCCACTTAAATGTACTGGCGGCCTCATTTTCTAGTATGGAAAACACTGAAGGCCAAATATATTTAAATGCTGAGGTTTTTAAACCAGCTGTGACAGGCAAGTAGAGAGTGTAAACTGTGTGAAGCTTTTTTTTGACTCAGATGAATCACCCGCAAGACTGACTGCCTTGGAAGGTTTCATACACAAGTTAGAAAACACAGATTTAGGGAAAAAACATTCAGATACAGCTGTTCTCTCTTTAACCACATGCAACTTTGGACCTCAAAGGCTTTTATCGATTTTGTGAGATGGTTTAATCAAAAACACTGTATAAAAAGTCCCAACGCTCAGAATTCGGTCAGTCCAACATGTCCTAAAGTCCCTCAGTGTCAGTAATGCACAGCATAGCCCTCAAGAGTAACAGTTAGAGGCAACCTCACATGGCGTGTTTGTGGGGATTCGTATCACCAATGGTGATGTTTTTTGTTTTTGTTTTTTTTGTGAAAAATCCTTTACAGTTAACACCATGTCCATTTTCTCTGTGGCACAGTGAGCTCTGGTGGGCTCCGGTGGAAAAGCAGCAGCAGCAGCAGCAGCAGCACCGTCGCTACCTGGATGCATCTGGGATGAGTCTCTTGAACCAGCGGCTCACGGCCACGTCTACTCTCAGCACCAACGTGACCCCGATCAGCAGGAACACGCTGCTCACCAGGAACCCCGAAGCCTCGAACATTAACCTGGAAGGACAGAACAGAGGAGATGTAAAAGGCTGGACATTTCCAAACAAGTTCCAACTTATTCAAACCTTACACCTCTCATTGGAATCAGAAATTCATCATCTCTAATAAGCTCTGTGCCAGTAGCAGCTGTGCAAAGACACCCACACCACAATTACCAATCGTGAAATTCAGCTCCAAAACACTATTTTGCAATTTTGATGGTTATGAAACAAGTCATTTGTTTTAGTTTTAGTTTGCACATTAATTACCAGCACAAAAAAAGATAACCACTGAAAGAAAAACCACAAATTCTACATGCAAATAAGTGACTATTGCAATGGAAAACCTGACCTGCATTCACTAATGTGCATTTACTGAACAATCAAAATAGAGTTAGTGGTTGGCAGTTATACTGTGTCCATATCCTGAAAAGGCTTTACTGTCAGTGAGTTGGTGTGAGCTGGAAAATCCATTCGGGCACTTACTTGGGTGCGAAAACCTTCCACACCATTAGGTGTCTCCTGAGGATAGCAGCTGCACAGACTGAAGCAAAGACCTGTGAAGAGAGCAGAGGCACTGAGCTGTGTGATGTGATACTGATACACATTCAAAAGCAAACCTGAGCTACAGAAATGACACGAAAATAGGATACAACACAAGTTGAATTTACTGAGAAAAGATTAAACTCCAGTTCAAAGATTAGCTGAACAACACGCTTTAGAATGGGAAGCAAATGTGATAATTGTGGGATTCTTGTATGTGTCATCCCATCTCAGTCCTCAAACTTCGACAACAATTTCTGGGCAACCATTTCTAATTTGCTTGAAAATTTAATAGCATAAAATATTGGTATTTATAAGAATATCTGTGAAATCTTTGCTTGATTTAGTAAATACTTTGTGAGATGATTTTTTTTTTTAAATGGCTGTCAACCCCTTTCTACACCTTTTTTTTCGCACATTCGAATTTAACAATATCCTAAGAACTTATAAATATAAAAAGCCTTAAAATTTCAATTTTCAATATGACTTCAATTTGTTTTCAATAGTTTAACTTACTCATACTCAGACACTGTTTGATCTATTTGTCCAAAATTGCAGAATCTGAATCAATGACATGATTAGAAATAACCGTAAAATTGTAGAATTTTATCTGTAATACTTCCTGAGATATCGTCCTTTTGACACGGCCTCAAATATCAAAGAGTGAAAAAAAGTGCTCAAAGTGGGTCAACTGGCATTTTTATCTCAGAAAGCATTTGATTTATAAAGCTAAGATTTTACAGATACCATTTTAAACATAGATAGTTTATGATAAAAAGTTTCGAGCAGGTCAGAAGGGGTTGAGCAGATGATTTGAGATGGAATAACTTGTATGGGAATCTGTACAAACAAACCTGTGCTCCATGAATAAAGAGGTAGCGTGTTGATAGTTGTAGAAGAGCAGAGCTGAAAAGCTGGGGGTTTTCTCTCAGCCTCATCTCCATCACGGCATCTTCTCCTTCCTCCCCGCAAGCTCGTCCTCCTCTGCTCCCACGTACTTCACACACCAGGGGCCAGAACAGCAGCAACGGACAACCCACTGAAGATGATGAGACAGGGACACAAATAGAAATCATTTCAAGCGCCGAGGAGACAATCCTTCACATTAGTCGCTTGATTTTGTTTGATTTCTTTTTTAGATTAATTTCCTTTACGCTAGGTTTTTGTATTTTTCCGTCATGATGTGACATTTTGAGCGTGTTTTATGCTTCAACAAAAAAAAGATGACTGTGTGATCTGCTTTATCAAACAAGCTTAACTGGCTGATGCAGCTGCCACGTAGGTTCAATGAGATTCTATGTATTTGCAACTGTATTATGTAGGCTTTTGGGGGCCAACTATAAATTTGAATATGCTTACTTACCAGTTGTAATAATCCTAATTGTTGGAAAGCCCGCGTTATTGTATGTTGTTGTCTTTTCTTAGTTATGTGGCATTCATTCAGTGTCATTCGTTAATTCTTTGTTTGCATTGTAATTTGTATTTTTCCCACGTTATTGAATGCATCAGAGTTGTACTGACTTGAATGCACCTCACCCGTAGCGAGATGCTGTGAGAGCCGTTAGCTTCTCACGTCAGGTAGCTGCCGATAGCGGATGGGTTTTTCCAGGCTTGTTTGAGTCCATCCACCTGTTTCTTTGAGTTATTGCTGTGTGTAAATGCCAAAAGGTGAGTTTGATGATGTTGTGTTATAGACTAAGCATCAGACTGGATATTTGTTAATTTCATGTCTAAGATGGACTAAGTGCTATGTGATCCACTATGCTAGTACGCTACGTTATGTTGATTATAAGCCTCGCGATCGCGGGAGGTGGTTTATCTGACTAGCTAATACAGTTCTTTCTTGTAATATTTGTTGTACAACTATGTCTTTATGTTGAAGTATTTGCTTGTGCTTGTGGTATTAATAGCTTTTATTTGTTTGTATTCTTATTACAGACCGCAGCTGAATAACTCAGTAAAATCTGAACCAGGAGTCCATTTCCGTGTTCTCTAACCGGGACACACACATCCATACTCTACTGCTCTAAACCAACTAGTTTCCAGGAGAAACCACATTCTCCGTTTTATGGTCCTTCGAGCCAGATTAGAGCATCAATTAAGGTATGGAACACACAGATACGGACTCCCAGGTTGAATCTGCACCCCAACACACTTCACAGAGGGAACGACGCCACCCAGCATATCCAGCTGACGATGTGGTTGCAACTCTCCCTCCTGAGGGACAACCCCAAACCACTCAACCGGCTCCCTCCTCCCAGTGTTCACACATTGAGCGGACGCACTCATCATGGAGGAGCTCCAGTTTTAGATCCACGCGTTCAATATGCTCATCCATTGGCAGATTCCCCTCAAATGTTCTCTCAGAGCTAGAAACAGCTCAGCTTGAAGAACGACTGAAGCAAGTGGAGCTCGAGGAGTTGCAGCAGCAGCTGGAAGAGGAGAAACAAGCCGAACTCGAATGTCAACGACTCCAAGCCCAAGTCAGAGAGGCCCAAAAGCTACAAGAGCAAGCCCTCAGAGCCAGAGAATCACTAACCAAACAGCTAGAACGACGACGACGACTAAAGAGCAGAGAGAATGAGCTGGAGATGGCCAAAATGGTCACGTCTCTCCCTAAAGATAAACCACAGGAACCCAATGGTGATAGAGCCTCACCTTCCCCCTTAGATAGTGGAGAGGCAGACAACCATCCAGCTCCTCCTTCAGTGTTGTCGGCTCCACCTACAGGGACGTCGGCCCCGCCTACAGGGACGTC
>NW_007577977.1:345934-346577 GCF_000690725.1 Stegastes partitus
GCCTACAGGGACGTCGGCCCCGCCTACAGGGACGTCGACCCGCCTCCGGCGTCATCGGCCCCGCCTACAGGGACATCAGCCCCGTCGGCCCCGCCTCCGGTCTCATCGGCCCCGCCTACAGGGACGTCAGCCCCGCCTCCGGTGTCATCGGCCCCGCCTACAGGGACGCCGGCCCGCCGCCGGGGTCGTCGGCCCGCGTCCAGGGTCATCGGCTCCGCCTACATGGACGTCAGCGCCGCCTCCGGGGACGTCGGCCCCGCCTCCGGTGTTGTCGGCTCCGCCTACAGGGACGTCGTCGGCCCCGCCTACAGGGACGTCGTCGGCCCCGCCTACAGGAACGTCGTCGGCCCCGCCTACAGGAACGTCGGCCCCGCCTACAGGAACATCGGCCCCACCTCCGTTGTTGTCGGCCCCGCCTACAGGGACGTCGGCCCCGCCTCCGGTGTTGTCGGCCCCGCCTCCGGTGTTGTCTGCTCCGCCTACAGGGACGTCTGCTCCACCTACAGGGACGTCGGCCCCGCCTACAGGGACGTCGGCCCCGCCTACAGGGACGTCGGCCCCGCCTACAGGGACGTCGGCCCCGCCTACAGGGACGTCGTCGGCCCCGCCTACAGGGACGTCGGCCCCGCCTACAGGGACGTCG
>NW_007577977.1:347070-364151 GCF_000690725.1 Stegastes partitus
CGGCCCCGCCTACAGGGACATCGGTCCCGCCTCCAGTGTCGTCGGCTCCACCTACAGGGACGTCGGCTCCACCTACAGGGACGTCGGCCCCGCCTTCGGTGTTGTCGGCTCCAACTACAGGGATGTCAGCCCCGCCTCCGGTGTCGTCGGCTCCACCTACAGGGACATCAGCCCCGCCTCCGGCATCGTTGGCCCCGCCTACAGGGACGTCAGCTCCACCTACAGGGTCATTGGCTCCGCCTACAGCCCTCCCTTCTGTATCTCTGCCTGCTAGTCTAGCACCTGTGAACTACTATTCCTCTACTACACCTGTTACACCATATCAGGCATTTCCTCCTACTCCAAACCCTGCTCGACCAATGGAGTGTCATCAGTTCAATACAGCCTTTACCTACCCCATCCAAGCAGTGTCATGCACCACTCCAGCCTCGACCGAGTCTAACCTACATCCACCAAAGAAAACGGACACATATCCATTCATTGCCTCGTCCTACGGCATTCCAAAACCGATGATCCCCTTCTTTGACAGTGGGAAGGAGAGTGACTTTGCCTTACTAAAGATGGCCCTTGACAATGTATTAAATAGTCATCAGCACCTGAACGAGCATTATAAATATCAGGTGCTCCTTGGTCACCTGAAACTACCGAGTGCACTCCAGCTCGCCAAGGCTTACATGCACGACCCGAGACCGTACACTATGGCCATGCAAGCTTTACAGGATAGGTACGGACAACCCCGCCAGCTTGTCCAAAGTGAACTGGGTGCCATCCTGAAGGCTCCAGCCCTCAAGTTTGGAGACTCTGAAGCCTTTGATGCTTTCGCATTGTCCATCCAATCTCGTCGGCATGCTTAGGACGCTGGAGGGACAGAACGGCTACGAATTAAAATGTGGATCTCATGTCGACCGACTACTGAGTAAGATGCCACCAAGTTATCGTGACGGGTTTGTGGAACACTGTCTGAAGCAAGGCATCCTTTGCACAGGTACTGACCAAACCTATACATTGCCCGATTTAGGATCCTGGTTACAGATGGAATCCCAAGCAAAGCGCATAGCAGGCAGAGCTGCAGCCCTCTACAACCAGGAAGCTCCCAAGTCAATAAAGAAAGACCAACGTACTTTCATTAAACCAAAGGAGAAATCCACAACATTTTTCCTCACTGTCAGTGACAGCCAAGGCTCAAAGGGGTGGCCTGCACAACCTAAGTCATCGACCAAACCTAAACCTTACTGTCCTTACTGTGACAATAAAGAACATTTTCTGAACACTTGTACTGAGTTCAAGAAACTGAACACAGGACAGATTGGGAAGTGGCTAACTGATGGACAGCGGTGTTGGAAATGTGACAGATCTCACACACCTGATGTTTGTACCCTTAAGCGACCTTGCAATGCCTGCAAAAAGCAACATCTGACGGTACTGCATGAAGCAGTCCAGCAAACTCAGAAGCGTGTTGAAGGTGATGTTGAAGGTGGTGAAAGTCTTGCTCTACAATGAAGACCAAGTACCGGAGACTTATGCGGTACTTGATGACGGCTCAGAACGAAACATCATCTTACCACAAGCCGTTCAACACCTGAACCTCACCTTGCAGCCTGAAATGCTCACCCTGCGAACTGTTCATCAGGAGGTATTACAGCTTCATGGTGCTTCAGTTGCCTTTCAGGTGTCCTCCCTGCCTAAACCCCGCAAAAGGTATTCTATAAGTCAGGCATTCACATCTGACAATCTCGCTCTCTCCGAACATTCACACCCAGTGACAACTCTTAAACGGAGATAGAAGCACCTCCGCAACATACCCTTGTCACCAGGACACACACATCCATACTTTACCGCTCTAAACCAACTAGTTTCCAGGAGAAACCACATTCTCTGTTTTACTAATATTGTGCTTTAGTAAGTGCCATCCAGTGTGCCTTGACTTTTTTGGTCTAGCAACTTACATGTGATCAGATTTTAGTGTATTTGAGAAAACTGAAAAGTCTTTTTAATCTAAAATCCACTTGAGATATATATATATATTTTCATATATATTATTCATTTTACAGCATATTTTATTTCTTGTTTGTACTGTAACAACCTTTATTTCTCAGCTGAATCCTATTTCATTTTCAGAAGCAACAACCTCAATTCCTTAAAGGATCAAATACTAACAGTATTTATTTTTGCTGTTCTTGTACGAAAAATAAACTACCTGCAAATAAGATGTGCGAGGCAAAGGTGTTGAGGGTAACCAGTGAGGCAGGCAGTATGGTGCCGGTGTGCCCATCAGGGAATCCCACAAAGGCAGCACCCCACTGGATGGAGGGGAAGGTGGGCAGGTGGCCTGTGGCATGGAAGAACTGGGTGGCAGCCAGAGACCACAGCACTACTGGAGACCAGGGCACATTGAATCCACCTGAGGGTAACAATGAGAGGTGGGTAAGCAGAGTAAAAAGTTGTTTTTAAAAAAACACAAAAAAACATGTCATGACTCAGAAGGAGAAGATGTGTGATTCTCACCAGAATAAGCTCCATGCAGGCCACTAAGGATTGTGGAGGAGGCGTGAATGTGCAGCAGAGCTCCCATCTCTAGCAACAGCAGGAGGAATGACGGAGCCATGCCCTCTGGGTGCAGCAGCAGCAGACCAATTCCCAGCAGGCCGCAGAACAACAGCACAGGGGCAGAGTAGACAGTTCCCAGTCCGTAGGCCTCCACAGCGGGCCTGTTGTCCACCTCACTGCCTCCACTCAGCTCTCCATCATCTAGGGAGCGACGCATGCGCTGGTAGATCTGCGGGATAAGATGGTGCAGCTCGGCTTGGGGGCTGATGCCGGTGCTCGCCCGGTAGCGGGGCGGGGGTAGAGACGAGCTTCTGGCTGAAGCCGCGGCCCTGGTCTTCACAAACACAGTGAGAGGGTCGAGCCAGATCAGGGACAGCCCAAGTCCCAGGAGACAGAAGGCAGCCCTGGGGAGGGCCAGCTGTGCCAGGCGGATCAGCTCAGTCAAATTCTTGAAGCTGTCTTCTGGAGTGGCACTAACAGCCCAGTGGAGCCCTAGGCACACTGACAGCAGTGGCAGGATCCAGCGAGCCGTGAACACGGTCCCACCTGAGGAGTTGAGATTACCATAGTGGCAGAGACAACGTCTCAGTAGATACGTCCACAAGCCCAGAGAGACAACAGAGAGGACATAGTGGATGTTCTTGAGCTGGCTGTCCTGAAACCGGGAGAGAGGAGAGAGGAAGGGCGACGGCTGGCAGGAGCCCTGCTCTTCTCGACAACCGTGGAAGGAGAGGGAGAGGTAGAGGCTGCCAACAAGGAGTCCTAAGCAGGTGAGGAGGGTGCTGCTTTCTTTCCTCACAGTCGACGGGGACAAGGCTGGCGAGGGCAGCAGACCTGCAGACTTCAGAGGGTCATGGCTCGGAGGCAGAAGCAGGCCATCCCAGTTGAGATGGATGGGAATGTAGAGGGCCAGAGAGAAGACCAGAAAGGTCACAACCCGGCCTTCAGCAATCACATAGCTGTCTGAGAGCAGGGAGGCACAGCGAAGGAGGGGTACCAAGAGAGGGGGGATGAGGAGGCGACGTGGGGTCAGCCAGCTGGCACTCTTCGGACCTTTTGTTCCGTTCTTTGACACGGCGGGGTTACTGAGTCGACGAGCCCTCCAGAAGAAGAGAAGTTCAGAGCTGAAGGCGCCAGCTGCAAGGCACCACACCACCTCGACATAGCCCTGTGTGAGCAGCTGAGCAGCAGCCACACCGACACTTGCCGTTAGCGCCACAACCACCGGGGCCTTCAGCCCAGCGTTATTCTCCCTGACCAGCACCAGGGACAGTTCAGACAGGATAAAACACATCAGGCATGCAAACGCCAGGATGGCTAAACCTGCTGCCATCTTAAGTGGGTTGAATTGGGCCCATGTGGCTCGGCAGGTGTCCCTGACAGAGGTGAGGTAGGCCTGCAGAGACGAGGCCAGCTGCGGGGCGGGTGACCGACCCTCTCCAACCGTGCTGAGGTACTCGGCGGAGAGGCGGGCAAATTCATCCTTCAGCTGGAAGAGGCTCTCTGGTGGGATGTCTTTGGCCATGCCAGAGTAAGTCTCCAGGAAACGGTTGACCTTCAGGAACAGAGGTGAAATTGAATACACAGGGAGAAAAACAAACACACAATTACTGAACATGCTCCAGGATGTGTGAAACATTTTTCAAAAACTGTCTTAACGGCTCCTAGCTGAGCAGACTACCTGTTTTGCGTTGATCCACAGTGCCTCCAGCTGGCTGAGACCTCTCACTGCACCTTCTGTCTGCCCATGTGGAGGGAATAAAGGCAACAGAACCTGCCCCACGCTGCTGTATGGGATGGGAATTCCCAGTAGCAGAGCCAGGGTTGGTACCAGGTCAGTCTGCGGCACCACGTCTGGTTCGTTCTGCAAACGTGGGGTCAACCAAAAAGACGTTAGATTCCTCTCGCATGTTTCTGTGACCTAAACTTCTGCATTGACATTTTAGAAGATTACTTTTTTTGGCCAAAACACTTGACAAAAACCTCAATTTACGTGTCTGCTGAGTAACACGGTGTATCATCCCGTCGACTAATTTCCACTCTCATTATAGTAGCAGTATTTCTCTCTTGTAACTCATGATTTTTCACAGTGTATTATATAACTCTCCAATTACACTGCAATTATGGAAATCAGCGGCGGAGTTCACTTTTCTAGTGTGGGATCCGTTTTATCCCTAGAAAAGGCGGGGACCACCTGCCAACATCAATTTAATGGATTCGGGGAACTGCACAGCCAACCATGAAGAGAAATGTGCACGCATCAGTGGTTTGATGTTTCACATTTATAATACAGAAACCGTTCTGGTGCTTTTGAGAGATCGACATGATGTAAACGAGCATTTGCTGAAAAAAATGAAGGCAAACACACGGAGGAAGAAAAATCTTCAGTTTTGTTCGTCCTCTATAGCTCGTGTGTGGACTGAACTGATGCAGTTGTTCAACAGTATGTTTAGCTTTTTGGAAAGGTCTACAAGCCAAGTGTTTCTTCCTACTGGTCAGCATGAACGTCTACACAGTGTCTGATCTGTAAATGTGCATAAAGCATTTGACTGACATTTACAGTAGACAGCTGTGCCTATTCCTGCTCATTCTCATCACTTCTATGTGTATACTGTTGGTTTTAACACTCAACAGAGTCTCCATTAAGACCTTACAGACCATGACATATTAAATTAAATATGTTAAATACACACCTAAGCAGTTCACATGAACGATCATTTAACTAAACATTTTTTTAACCTAAACTTATGTAGTTATTTCTTGTATTGTATTTTTTGTACAAAAATGTTACAACTTTCACATACTTGGGAACATTACAAAGCAAAGTGCAAATTAAAAATTGCAAGGGAAATAACATGTATTTAAAAAAAATGAAGATAATCCCTTCCTGTGCAAACACTGTGAAACTTCTCTGCGCTACAAAAAGCCAAATTGTAATGTAAGAGTAATTAATCTATACAGGATTGAACCAGAAATCAGTTCTAGAGATAAACAATATTGATACAAAAAGCCCTACACATATACAGCTGCAGACACCATGGAAGCATTTCTAGTCCACATGGACCCCAGCAGACTTTCACACAAATGTGGAAAGTATGAGGCTAGCCCTGTGTTTGTGATGTGTGAAGCTGTGGCTTTCTGAACCTGTGTTATCGATACACACAAGGTGGAAATACTCAGCCATTTCGCTAACTGCTTGTTTCCCTCATGATGCGTCTTCCAGCATATAAAAAAAAACACTATATGGAAACGTTAACAAGGTTAAAAGCTGGATTTTTTGCTAAATAGGAATTCATCTCACTGACATGCTTCAATCAAAACTGACAAAAAATAGCAGCTACTCTACCCACCTGTGACGGGGGTCCAGCAAAGACAGGGGAAGGGCTGTAGAGGAAGATAGCAGCGTCGGTCTCTTTCTGACTTTCTCCACCATGATCTCCAGTGTCAGTCATCCCATGATCTCCCATCACCACCAAGAGGGTGTCATTCTGCAGACGGTCAATCACAGACCTGGAGGAAAAGGGTGAATGTGGATTGGGGATAAAACAAATAGCAATTTGGCTTTCAACCTATTTTTGTCCATAAAATTTACCTATGACCTCGGGTTAACATTTTAAAGACAAAATTTTTTTCTGGATCATTTCATTGAGTGTCCCGGTCAGCAGCTCACGAACACCATCAGTGTTCGTAAGTGACATGACACATGTACAGCACTACAGGTGAACCATGACAGCACCCGATGATGACTTCAGCTGGGAAATGCTGTGAAACAAGCATGTAGCAGCTGCACTGTGTATCTGACCTGATGACTCCATCCATCTGTGTGAGCTTGTCAGCCATGGCCGGGTGGTCGGGGCCAAACCTGTGACCACAGTGATCCACCCCGAGGAAATGAGCAACCAGGACATCCCAGTCATTACCTGTCACTGTTAAAACCAGCAGCAAGAGACACGTGGAGAGATATGAAGCACAAGTGCACGTATGACCACAGTGTTCAATATATAAAAATATGTACAATCTTAAAATACTTTTATTCAAATCAGTGTTATTGTCTGCCACAAGTTAAGCTAACACTGCACTACTTTTTAATGAAGATAACATCATACAAATTCTACGTGTAAGATGGAAATCCACAAAAATGACTGAGCAAGCTTCTTTTACTGGCAAGATGATGTGTTTCTCCATATTGTTTCTCAACCAGTGGCGTGAATATACCTTTAAAGTTCTGTGCATGTGAGCCTGAGTGTTCGATAAGTTGAAGGAACCTTTTCTCAGACCTGCTACCACTCCTTTTCTTGCTTTAAAGTCATGTCATCTATTTATCTGCTTTCATCTGTGTTTGTCTTACATTCTTTGTAGGAAAATTCAATAAAACATTGCTTAAAAAAGAACAAAAAACAGTACTGCAGAGCTCATTAACCACCATACTGCTAGGAGCTGGGAGCTAGTACATAAAATATGTTAAACTCAGAGCCTGATTAATATATTGAGGAGGCCAATATTATTTCCTGACATCAGCCAATCACAGATCAATTAATGTCTGCGCATATATTATCAAATATACACCAAAGAGAAAGTTTGTTTTTTTGGTTTTCAGACAGCATAATTCAGTTTGTCCTCTTCAATTCCACTGATATTGCAATTTTCTGCTCTCTAAAAGTATGCATCTGTCTCAGCCTCAAAAATCTTGCATTGCTCTGCCTATAGCTAAAACGTAAGCTCTTTGCAGCTCAAATACATATTAAGTAAATACATACTAGTGTTGTAGAGGTGCTGCAGGATCCCGTTATCCACAGTGTGCAAATCTTTCACATTGAAAGAAGGGAAGGGCAGAGAGCGGTGGAACTTCTTGGGAAAAAGATTCTCCCAGGTGTCATCGCCCATAAACACCACCCGTTTGCCTGTGAAGGGATCCAGACATTAAACGTGAACAAAATCAGACGGCACCATTTGTTCATTGAAACATGTTTTCACTTTAAAGCGTAAAGCTGCACACGTGGTGTTACGAAGCTTGATTTGAGCAGGAAAAAAGCATGCCTTTGTCACCCATGTAGGTCTCTAGATCACTGGTTTTAACAGATTTCCAAAAAATAAATAAATAAATAAATACTGTGCATGCTTTTCCAGGCATGATCCAATTCCAAAACTTTTTAACCACTGTCCTGCCTCATATATTGCAATGTTGAAGTTTAAGCATTGCAAAATGTCTGACTGATTGTGATAAAATATCAATACACTGGAACATGTATGATAGATTTTCATATGACAGTGAAGCTGTATTCTTGCTTCCTTACACACATTTCAAACCCAGGGCAGTTTAGCCAGAATACAGAACAGTTTATATTGTACTGGCACTTGAACATTTCTCCAATAACTAACGTCACAGCTGATGTTTTAACTTTGTCTGCTGATGGACGCATCTGTTCTAATGTCATCAATGTGTCTAGACACAAACATAGACAATATAATACATAATAAAGTTATCTGAATGCCCATTTTGAAGGGTACTCATGCCTTATTTGCTTCTTAAATGATTTGATCCATGATAGTGACTTGCAGTGCATTGCATATCATAGATGTATGTGTGTAACAACTCACCCTCTCTCCCAAGCTGGTGGATCAGATTGTCCTCCAAAATGGCACTAGATGCAAAGTTATTCCCCACATCCACAAAGGTCGGCAGGGATCCGGTCGTGAAGCCCTTGATCCTCTGCATGGTGGTGGTAGGAGGGTCGGCGCGGAAAGAGTACAGTCGGCTCTGGAAAGGCCTGGAGGCGACCTTCTCCTCAAGCACAGGTAGCTTGTTCTCGTAAGGTCGCGGCGCCGTGTTGTTGGGGTCAAACCGGGCGAAGTCGATCTTCAGGGCGTCGATGATGAGTAGCACAACCCGGCGGAAGCGAGGCTGGGCGCGGCAGAAGTCCACCGGCTCCTGCCCGGGCTGCAGCACGTCCCCGCAGGTGCTGGTCCGGTTCACCTCCAGCCTCACCAGCAGGAAGCCACCCACGAACAGGTAGATGCCCACGAAGTACACGGCGCACATCCAGAGGAGCAGGGACAGCACGGGCAGCCCTTTCATCCTGCGGGGGCACAGGTGACAGCAAGACAGGTGAAACTCAGACACACAGAAATTACTGTTTATGAGCGACACCCGCTGTAAGAGATATCAAAGCAGGTAACTTGACAGAAACTTCCAGTAAATTAATAAACACAACACGCGGTGTTGGAGACGAACAGGTAGCTAACGACAAGAGGAGGTTGGTAAGTTAACGCTGTTAGCAGCGGCTAGCTCGCCTCGATTTTGTCACTGACCTTGTAGCAGCCGGGCTTTCGTCCTCTCTCGGTTGGAGGGCGGGTTGTGTGTGCTCACAACACGGCGGTGCAGGTGTCTCAGGTAAACAGAGAACGCGGCGACACGCTCACCTTCATTGGGACTCCGGTACAATGAGATTAGATGGCTGGTGACAGATAGGAACTTCAGCGTGGAGGGGAGCCCGGCGGAAAAGCGCGGCGGACGCTTTTCTGTGTAACACCACTAAACAGTGCTGTTGTATGTCCTGAGCGTAAGCTGTCAGGTGCATCTTGCTGTTTCTACGCTGAACGTGACAGTGGAAATATTTACTTCTGTAAAATTTACCGAACAATCCCGAATTATATCTGTCTATTTTAGGAAAAAAATTCAAAGAAGTTCTGGAAAAGGACTGGATGCGAAATAACCATTAATCATGACCATATGTTTGTCACAAAACCTCGTTTCAAATGAAAAAAATAAATAAAATAAAGTTATAGTTATGTCTAAATCTGTGATAGTAAAATGTTTAATTTGTGGAACATGCAATAACATACAAATCCAAAAATAACGTCAAATACATGCAGTATCTCGTCACGCCTGTCAGGCAAAGGTGAGGGCTCCATTAGCCATACAACAGAGCAGAGACGTTTTACTCTGCATTTGTAGGAACCAAGTACTTTAAAAAAATAAAATAAAATGTGATCTTAACTACGTAAAAAACCATCCATCTGTTATCTACACACCACTTAATCTTCACTAGGGTCGCGGGGGGCTGAAGTCTATCCCAGTTGACTCAGGGCGAAGGCAGGGGACACCCTGGACAGGTCGTCAGTCATCACAGGGCTACACTTACAGACAACCAAGCACACTCACATTCACACCTACGGACAATTTAGAATCACCAATTAACCTCAACCTCATTTTTGGACTGTGTGGGAGGAAGCCGAAGAATCCGGAGAGAATCCAGGCTGCACGGGGAGAACATGCAAACTCCACGCAGAAAGATTCCGGGTGTCCTCACCGGGACGCGAACTGGCGACCTTCTTGCTGCGAGGCAAAGATGCTAATGAACTGCGCCACCTTGCAGCCCCTACGTAAAAATAAAAAATAAAAATCTAAAGCAGTTATATTGTGTTAAATAAAAATCAATCAATCAATCAATCTCTGTTATACTGTTTTGATGTTAGAACTACATTTGGTGAACTTGTACATGGAAAATCTAAGAAATCAAATGTTTCTGAATACTCGCACTGTGTTGCTCCATAACATATTTATGGCATGATCTTTTACCATATCAAATTACTGAAATGCACTTACGGACACAGCACTACTTCATGTATTTTCTTTCCAGTGACTCCAAACACATCTTAAACATCCATCTTTTGAATCATACTGTTAGATTCCTTTCTTCCATCACCTCACAAACCTTTTGAGGTATCTTTACTTCCTGAGAGTCTTCAGTGACACATGGTCAAATGTGTCACTTTCATGTTCATTTAGAATTTTTTATCAACCTGTGAGCATCAGCAAAACTTACTAAATGACAAAGTTGCTTTCTGGAGAACCATTAAATTTAATAAATACACCCCATAAGACATTAGATGTAAATATGCAGAGGAGAGGAACATTTGAGTGACTCTGTACACTACCATATTCTTAACTTTTTTATTATCTCTTTCATATTCTCAAAACAATTTCTAAAGTAAATTTGCCTTTTCAGGACAATAATGTTTGAACATAATATGGGCCTAATTGTGAATGAGCTACATTTCAGGAAACTTTCCACCATCCTGAGGCACCCAGCCAGACATCCCAAGCAGCAAGTCAAAGTTGCTGGTCCCACTGCTAAAGTTAGTGAATGAACTTAGTATAAATAAGCCAAATCAAATCAGATGGCTCACCTGAGCTAATCTGATTACCCACTAAACCTGAATATACATTTCTGGGCTGGCCCTGGAAAACAGGGGGGGGGCAATAAACAAAACTGCATGTTTTACTTAAATTTCCGATAGAGGGCTTATGCAGTTATAAATATCTGCACAGAAGAAAGTGCTCAGGAACAATGGATTTTATCACATACTGCAAAACATTCAGGGCTTCTTTTTGCATCCATGTCTGGGCTGACCTCCGTGTCAGCCTGCCAAAGTCACTGGTATATTTGGCTGGAGGCTGGTGTTAATTTCCCAATTTAGACATAACATAGACAATAGTCAGTGAAGACTACAAATCCTTACAAAAGATGTGATTTGCTCTCTGGCACCAAAGTAAGACAGCATAGGAGTTCATAGAGTTGGCAGTTTTTCCTTTTGTCTTGTCAGTAGAAGGTTTGTGAACTCTGCAGACACAGCGATGCCTCGGAACCCTGATGACTTAAACATAAACCGCTTCTTCTTCGGTGCTGTTAAATATTGTGAGTCCCTTCACTGAGTCCTCTGCTCTTGAGGTGATGCAGAGATGCTCAGGAGCTCCTCGCTCTTCTCCTCCACCCCTACTGCTGGTATTTTCGGGCTCGTCTTTGCCAGTGTACTGTAAATGGTCATAGCCTGAGTGGAAGGAAAACAAGATGAGAACCATCAATGTCACATTTACATGTGCTGAAGCTATAGGCTGATAGCATATTCAAGGGGTGATCAAAAAGTGGAGCAGCTACATTTGTTTTTATGACCACAAGGGCTGGTCTGAATAGCAATTTCTGATCTCCGGACATTCAGTCCCAATTAATGATTAGCGGTGACAGCTCCGTGTTTCTGCGCCGGCGGGGATATTCGGAGGTCAAGTTTGATACACAGCCAACACAGCGGCTATTCGGCTATTCGGGTCCAGCCCTAATGATCACTAGTAGATACGCATTTGGACATCACAGTTTCTAAACTTTTTGATCACACCTCCAACAACCCTGCTCTGAACACAAACAATACACACAAGGACGTATGCATACATACCTGTGAGACCATTCCGCTAATGTCACCAGTATTTGAGGGCAGAAGGATGGTGTTGGACTCTTTGGCAAGGTTGGAGAAGGCAGATACGTACTGCTCGGCCACACTTAGGGAAGCTGCTGCGTTTCCATTCTGTATGACACACATACAGAAAATCACAATTAACCAAAAAAATCTCTTTTTAAGTCAGACTGCAATCATGGATATCCCAGAAAAACATATTTACTTGTTCAGTCAGAGCGTCTGACAGCAGACGAATGGCCTTGGCCTTGGCCTCAGCTTTGGCTAAGACCGCTTGGGCCTCACCTGGAGGGAAAACAGTAATCCATTAATGATGTATAATCATCTGGAATATATCGATAAATTCAGTATTTCCACCATATAAACTGCAACTTAAAACACCAGAGCCATCCCTCCAAGCACAGAAGCTGGATAAATACCTCAGAGATAAAACGGCTAAACTGGGTCTCTAAATGTACCTACCAGCCGCATTATTGATCCGCTCTGCTTTTTCACCCTCCGAGGCCAGGATCTGAGCTTGTTTACGACCCTCTGCGACATTAATGGCTGCTTCCCTCGTCCCTTCAGACTCCAGCACTGTGGCTCTCTTTCTACGTTCTGCCTCCACCTCCACAGTGAATAAAATGTCAGTGTTAAAACCTTTTCTGCGATTAATGCATCTCAAGCTTGGCCAGAGTTTCACCAAGTGTTGAATTAAAGAGTGTCTTTGGTCATGTTCCTACAGTTTAAAACTACAAGATCTCTTGGGCCATCCGCACTGATACAAAAATACCATTGTATTTGTCTTACCTGCATCTGCATGGATTCTTTAACGCGAGGTGGAACGTGTATATCTTTTATTTCATAACGGAGACAACGGATTCCCCACTCGTCTGAAGCTTGGTTGATGGAGTGGACGATGTTGGAGTTGAGGGACTCTCGTTCCTTGGAAGTAAATGCATACATTAATGCAACATTTCCTTTCATTAATACAGACAAATGTGAGATAAAACAGTCATTACCCGGAACACTTTGTCCAGTGTGAGTTTGCCCAGTTCTGAACGCATGGTGGTCTGTGCCAGCTGTGTGACTGCATATTCTGGATCCTCAACACCGTAGCTGGCCTAAAAACAAAGCCAAGTCATGGAAGAGATTTTTTTTTATGTGACTTTGATCAAAGCGTAACAACATAATGAAGCAGACAATCATTCCAGACTTTCCTTTTTTTTTTTGACAGCATACCTTAAAAGGGTCTAGGATCCTCAAGTAAAGCACTCCATCAATCTGTAGCGTTACATTATCTGTAAAAATCAAGGGAAGTCGAAGAACAGCCACGGAAATTAGATCACATTTTTCATTAAATTGCATCACTCAGGCTGAGCTGATACATCTATCAAAAAAAAAAGATTGATGTGCGAAAGAATTGTCTTCATGCTCATCCTCTAGTGACTAATGAATAATATACAATGCATCACCTACCTAGAGACACTGCAGACTGCTCTGGGACATCAATCACAATTTCTTTGAGACTTTGCACATAGCGAATTCTGTCAAGTATGGGTATGAGGAAGTTTAAACCCTAGAGGTAGCAAGAGAGGAAAATTGTTAGGGAGTGTTGAAGTTTGAGAGTTTGAGGTTTGTTTTAATGGTGCCAATACATTATCTGAGAACACTGCTCAAACAACATAGACTGAAATTGGTGAAATAAATGTGTCATTACACACTGAACATAGGATAAGTAAGTAGGCTATGAAATGCAACAGTTTAACCCATCCATCCATTATCTATACACCACTTAATCCTCATTAGGGTCGTGGGGGGGCTGGAGCCTATCCCAGCTGACTTAGGGTGAAGGCAGGGGACACCCTGGACAGGTCACCAGTCTATTGCAGGGCTACACTTAGAGACAGACAACCAAGCACATTCACATTCACAGCTACGGACAATTTAGAATCACCAATTAACCTCAACATGTTTTTGGACTTGTGGGAGGAAGCCGGAGAACCCGGAGAGAATCCAGGCTGCATGGGGAGAACATGCAAACTCCACACAGAAAGATCCCGGTGCCCCCACCGAGACACGAACTGACGACCTTCTTGCTGCGAGGCGACAGTGCTAACCAACTGCATCACCTTGCAACCCAAACTGTTTCGACATAAATGAACATTTTAATCTTTGTGAGGTTTATTGTAGGTCTGTTGTACAAGGCTGCATGATTCTTAGCTAAGTGTGCGGTTATTTTTGCTGTGCTTTTGTTTTATGGGGGATTTATTAAAATCAGAAGCTGATACCGGCTCTAAGATCCGGTGGAAGCGACCCATCCTCTCCACCACCCAGGCTTCCTGTTGGGGTACAAACAGGACCACAGTGTTCATGGGCAGGCTGGACGCCCATCGCTGCTGGGCTGGTGTGACCCACAACCTCGGAACAGACCGCTGGGTGTGCTACAGAGACACAACAGAAAAAATCTGATCAGTAAACAGATGGTATCACTGCACCAAGCTGGTAGAGAATTCTTCACAAATTGATCACAGATTGTGGAACTTTACCTTGATGAATGAATTTCATCTTTTGAAAATCTATAAGCATGCTTTTCAACCTCAAGTTCTGGGGGCAAAGATTATGTAACTTATGTATAAGGGCAGATGTATTTAAGGAAAATATTTAATTAGGATTTTTCTGACTGGCATTGCAACTGCAATTAGATTTGCAAATGATTTTTTTTTTTTTAAGTCAAGCTTCAATTAACTAGGATAATTTTAATTTATTTATTAGACTACTGTTTTCAGCCTTTTCCTTTGTGATTCTTGGTGAAGCTGCATTTTCTTTTAAAAGATACAATGGACAGATATTTTGCTGATTCCAAGACAGTTAGCAATGGCCCCCTCGCTGTATCCCAGTTAGAAGTGAAGAGCAGCAGCTTGAAAATGGCTGTAAAGTGACTGCGGGTTAACATGTAGTCTTAATGCACTGCGTTTTAGTCACTATGTCATCTCGTTCCATTGTCTGACAACAGAAACAAAAAATATGTGAATGAGAGCAGCTTTGTTGGGAACGGGGCTGTTTAAAGTACAGCTTATGTGAGCACAGAAAGCAGTAGAGAAGCAAACAGGTGCGGACACCAGCTCAGCTTAGGATGTACGGAAGTAGAACTGCAACATAAAAACCCACCTAGTCCATGTTTGCTGATTTCAAATCAAAGTTTCCATCATTTCACAGAGCGCTGACCTCCAGCTAAAGGTAACATTGGCTATAAAATGTCCATCCATCCATTAGCTATACACCGCTTAATCCTCATTAGGGTCACGGGGGGGCTGGAGCCTATCCCAGCTAACACTAGATATTTTCCTGTTGTGGTGACATTGCCATCAAAGATAAAAGAATAATCCAGATGCTGGGAGTGCATGAAGACTATTGTGTTCACTCCGGCTGCCAACAGCAGAACATTTGTTGTGCTTTGCTTGTGGCTGAGAAATTTTACAGTAAGCAGAGCAGATCTAGAAAGGAAATAAACCTTGTGGTCTATGAGGCAGTTGCTCTTTTGGAAAGACGAATCTGGAAGCAGTTTAGAATTGCACCAACTTTTAGCTGGATGAGTATTGATTTCTCAGTTCCCATCAACCAACTGGGACCAACTTGTAAAGCTTGAGGGGCTTTGGGAATGGCAATAAGTTTGTTCCTATTCTCACAGATTTCATTTTCCACCTCCAAGTTTTTAAGACATACAAAAAAACACAATAAAAATGTTTTTTAAGTCATGTGAAGCAGGTAACAAAACAAAGTAGTCTTTACAATTAAACCGCTCCTCTGTGGAATAAAAAAACTCACTATCATTCTTCTGCTTTTTGTTCAGGCTGAATATGTCCCTGTTGCTCTTGTTGTATCTTTCGTTATGTTTAAGAAATGCGTTTTATTTTGTGTTTAACACGTGTTTAGCATGCTAACAACCACTAGCATATTTTCTACTCAGAGTAAATAGCTAAAAAGACCTTCTCTCTTGTTAGCTTGTTCTCAGTGATATTTCTACCAGGACGAAAAGTGATACTCGCGGATTATTAACACACGAATTCACACTGAATGACACCCACTTCACCAATGACAGAAAACAAACTATGGCAGGATGGAACGGGCCAACCGGCTGGACATTTTTAGTTTACCTGCAAAATGGCTCCGCCGGTCCGACACAGCGTTCGTAACATCATTTTAATATCGCAAAAATGACTGTAGGGAGAAGTTTCAGCTTCGGAAACTGGATTCTCATGTGAGTGACCCCTTACCGATCAGGAAATGAACGTTACATCAGTAGTGCAATGCTGAAAAAGTCCGGGCAACACAAACCAGACAGCTATGGTTCCGCTAACGAACAACCGCCGGAATAAGCCGAAGTTGGCCGGAAACGCTCGAACATGGATGACTGAATAACAGTGATCCCACAACTTGGGAACTAGTGGTTTAATTGGTTATTTAACTATTTATTGTGTTTATAGATGATTTTCTATACAATATTAATATTTTAGTATATAATCATTTGAATTGTATTTAATGTATCGACTTTCTGCTTCAAACAGAGGAACAACAACCAAACAGGGATGAAGTTTGTATGAAAATTATCTAAAAATGCAAAAGACGGAGCTTATAAGAGGGGATCTAGCACAACAAGCTTCCACATTTTTCTTCTTTTATGTAAAAGAAAACAGAAAACCAAATTCCCACTGTCCACTATGAAAGAGACAAAAGTAAAGGAAAAATTCAAATGACAGTTTGATGACTACAACATCTAGAGTTGACCAAGACACAATTCAGAATCAGTCGACAAACTTTTTGTACCACTTACAGAAAAATAAATAAATAAATAAATTACAATTAAGGGAAGTGGAAACTAACATTTCTGAAGAGACTTAAAAAAATTTCCACATACATTGCTACAACAATTTTGGAGTGACTGTTGTCCTTGGAACAGGATTTTCATGAAGAGCTGGTTCTGACAGACTTAGAACATTGCTTCCTCATTTTCAGTTAAGATTTTGCAACGTTCTCCCTGAAACCCTGTCCTCCATTAAACAGCTGCTGCTCAGGTACACATTTGCTCTGCTCCTACTCCAAACTGTGAGACAAATAAATTAAGTAAATAGCCTAAATAGTCTGAATCCAAGATATTAAACACACGACCGTTCTTTGTTATTTCAGGCTTTAATTAAACATATTTTTATCCCTTCCTTCCATTTAAAGATTCAGTTAATGGATCAACTGTAATGTCTGGCTTTATTCACAGGGTGGTGCTGTTTGTTTTGTTTTCACTCAGATTT
>NW_007577977.1:364594-371648 GCF_000690725.1 Stegastes partitus
TACACTTAGAGACAGACAACCAAGCACACTCACATCCACACCTACGGACAATTTAGAATCACCAATTAACCTCAACATGTTTTTGGACTGTGTGGGAGGAAGCCGAAGAATCCGGAGAGAATCCAGGCTGCATGGGGAGAACATGCAAACTCCACGCAGAAAGATCCCGGTGCCCCCAGAAACCGGCAAACTTCTCGCTGCGAGGCAACAGTGCTACCAACTGTGCCACTTCGCATCCCAGTATCACTTTCCAGTATTATATAACTTATATTATGCATACCATGTTCTAATAGATGTTGGTTCGCGCCTCGGTGGGGGCACCAGAATCTTTCTGTGTGGAGTTTGCATGTTCTCCCCGTGCAGCGTGGGTTCTCTCTGAGTCCTCCAGCTTCCTCCCACAAGGTCCAAAAACATGTTAAGGTTAATTGGTGATTCTAAATTGTCCATAGGTGTGAATGCGAGTTTGCTTGGTTGTCTATCTTTAAGTGTAGCCCTGTGATATACTGGTGACCTGTCCAGGGTGTCCCCTGCCTTCACCCTGAGTTGGCTGGGAACATTTGTCTGTGATTTGTAGTGGAGTAAAGTACAAGTAACCTGAAACTGTACTGAAGTACAGTAGTTCAGTAAATGCACGTAGTTACTTTCCACATGTGGTGCACCTACATTAAACACAGTAAGGCACATAGATGGAAATACAAAAGTTTTGTTAGAAAAAAAATGGAGGCAGCAGAGGTCTCATATTAATGTTATAAATATAACATTACATACACTATATTGCCAAAAGTATTCACTCACCCATCCAGAGAAACGAAATCATGTGTTCCAATTACTTCCATGGCCACAGGTGTATAAAATCAAGCACCAAGGCCTGCAGACTGTTTCTACACACATTTGTGAAAGAATGGGTCGCTCTCAGGAGCTCAGTGAATTCCAGCACGGTACCATGATAGGATGCCACCTGTGCAACAAGTCCAGTCGTGAAATTTCCTCGTTCCTAAATATTCTACAGTCAACTGTTAGTGGTATTACAAGAAAGGGGAAGTGATTGGGAATAACAGCAACTAAGCCACAAAGTGGTAGGCCACGTAAACTGACAGAGCGAGGTCGGTGGATGCTGAGGCACATAGGGAGCAGAGGTCGCCAATTTTCTGCAGAGTCAGTCGCTGCAGACCTGCAAATTTCATGTGGACTTCAGATTAGCTCAAGAACAGTGTGTAGAGAGCTTCATGGAATGGGTTTCCATGGTCGAGCAGCTGCATCCAAGCCATTAATCACCAAGTGCAATGCAAAGCATTGGATGCAGTGTTGGAAAGCAAGCCGCCACTAGACTCTAGAGCGGTGGAGATGCGTTCTCTGAAGTGACAAATCACGCNTACACTTAGAGACAGACAACCAAGCACACTCACATTCACACCTGCAGACAATTTAGAATCACCAATTAACCTCAACATGTTTTTGGACAGTGTGGGAGGAAGCCGGAGAACCCGGCGAGAACCCACGCTGCAGTGCTACCAACTGCGCCACCCTGCAGCCCCTTGCATGAGATTATTTTTGAAAAAAAATTCTGTTAAAAACAATGTCTGATTTTTATTGGTTAATTTTCATAGAATTTTTTATTTATTATTACTTTTGTCAGATTCAAGTTATTTCTGTGACTGTTGTGAACTTTTCTTTCATTAACTGAGTCGTACCAACAATTTTATCCACGTGTGAAGTTTGGAACTGAAGCTAATTATCATTTTCACTGTCACTTAATCTGTCTATTACCTGGATTCTGGATTGTGTTTTGCTCCTTACAAACTAGTAAAATCATAGATAAAAAGCATTTAATGGACATCAGAAATTGGTATTTTCACAAATTTGTTCATTTACAAACGATGGCCATAAAATGTTTTTGTTTTTTTTTCTTAACTGATTGAGTGAGTTGTACCACAAAAACACAAATATTGGTAGATCTTGATCCAAGTGGACCGGAGTTCTGGAGCTTCAAAATAGTTCTTTTAGTCCATAATCATTTTTCAATCATTGGTTGCTACAGTGATTCCCACCTTTCAGTGAAAATACAGAATTTGGTTGCAGAAAGTGAAACAGAAGATTAGACCCTTGAACAAATGGTCACAGTTCTCTGAGACATAACAACAACAACAACAACTGCACGCGTGCTACAGCAATGAGACTCACTCTGGATAAAAGAAGACAAAAAATTTCGTCATTTTTATGTATAAATTGTTTATGTGGAGGAGAAATCGTGAGGAGACAAGGTTAGTAGCACTGGAAAAAAAATGCACATTCAGGTCAAAACTTGAAAAAAAAAATCTTAGTTTTCAAAAAAATTCATAGAACTTAAACTACAACTGTGTAAAAACAGTNTCTGACTTTGACTGCATTTCTGTTCTTTTTATTGGGTTGTTAAAAGTTTTGGACTGATTTTGGACATTTTGTCAGTTTTCATCAATATTTCTGAGATATGCAAACTTTGAATAAAATTTTGTTTAACCAAAAAACTACATTAAGTTAGAGTTACAGTTACTTTTAAAGGCAATGTATTCAGTATTGTTATCATAGACACAAGTCTTTAGATTGATTACTCATAAACTTTAAGTTGCTCCATGTAATTTAAAAGGAATTTTTAAGTGTCATGTGTGTAACTATTGTAGCTATGAACAAAAGTTTGTCATTTAACAACCATTTAAAAGATTAAGTTGCTCCAATTCTTTTTTTTTTCCCCTATTCTGCCCATATTGTAGTTTTGAAGAAATTAATTAATTCAATGACAAAATTTTGTCTGGTTAAATTTTTACTTACAATTGTGGATTTGAACATGCTATATGTAAATCTTAAAACACCTCCACCAAATTTCTGTTTAAAGTTCACACAATATTAAGTTGATGCAATTGCCAACACAATTATGTCAACCGAACCCATCTGAATAATTCTGAAACTATAAGAGTTTTATCCTAATCAGCAAATTACAATTTTTATTTTGCAATCATGCGTTGGAGTAAGTCATGGGAATACGTCTCTGAATTATTTTTTAGCGTGTTCTACAAAAACACATAATACAAAAAAGTTTATGTCCTTCTGCTTCCCAGGCTTTTCTCCACTATTGTTAAGCCCATTGTGTATTACAAGTGTTGCATGTCTTCTAATTTGTTTTAAAAGTTAACTAGACATAAACAAATGACAAACCAAACAATCCAGTGAGTGGATTTATAGAACCTTCATGACACTTTCATGCAGCAGCTGATTTTTGGACATGCAAATGTCTTCTTTTCTTCTTCACGTCTCCATTTACTGTTCACAGAGTGAAGGAGCTTTGTGATGACGTGAGACCACCCTGCATACTTTCTGAAAGTTATTTAGACGTTTGCAAGGCCATTCCAGCACCAGTAAAAACACACTGAGCACAAAGGCAAGTGTGCCAACAGACGTCACACAAAAGAGCACGAAAATGCTAAAAGCACCCCTGAGTGCTGCAGTAAATGTCTTTAAGCCATTGTTAGGCAGATAACAGTTGTGTTTTCTCCTCCTCTTTCCTCTTCCCAGTGGAGACACATCTGTGATGTCGGGACATTACAGGAAGTTATCAGATCATTGTTTCTGACCTCATGAAACTTTGAAACCTGTTCTTAGTTTTTCAGTTATAATATTGTTGTTTTTGATGTCCACTTAATTTAACATGAATGTTTCTAAAAGGTTTGACACTGATTTTTTTTTTCAAAACATTTGACTGTGATTTTACAGATTTGACCTGTTTTGTTAAAATACTCAAATTATTCATTTACATTTCAACCCCTCCAAAAAACAGGCCAAAACTGGGCATAACATCCATCCATTGTCTATACATCGCTTAATCCTCACTAGGGTCGCAGGGGGGCTGAAGTCTATCCCAGCTGATTCAGGGTGAAGGCAGGGGACACCCTAGACAGGTCACCAGTTAACCTCAACAATTAACCTCAGCATGTTTTTGGACCTTGTGGAAGGAAGCCAGAGAACCTGGAGAGAACCCACGCTGCACAGGGAGAACATGCAAACTCCACGCAGAAAGATACCAGTGTTCTCACCAGGACATGAACTGGCAACCTTCGTGCTGCGAGGCAATGGTGCTAACCACCAAACCACCTTGCAGCTGGGCACATCTAAAATAACTTGCAAAACTCAGGTCCTACCACACACTTGAACATGAATAGCCTTAGGAATATAAGTCTCCAGATATTCATACTCTGTATATGTTCTCTGTTCATCATTTCTTCATCTCCTCCACCAGCATCCCCCTCTGACTCCATCTATTTTCCCCCTGGTGCTGCCACACAAAGCCCTGGGTCAGCGAGGGTCAGTCCTGCAGTGACATCTGCTAATTGTCCTGATGGGCCGGCCTCTGCGGTTCTTTCAATACCAGTCACTCTGTAGGTGTCTGTAGCTGCAAGGATGCAGCAGCTGCCACCTTCATGACTTTTCTCCACCTCCCGACCCCTCACCCCCTCCTTTACACCGTAAGGATTGGCCTCTGTGGGTGTTATTAGCAAATAATAACCAGTAATGTGGCTTTAAAGATGGGACTGTTTCCAGAATTGTAAAGTTAATAAAGCTGTTGGAGGCAAATAGCAACATGGAGGGCAGAAATAGCCAACTAAACTAGTGTAGAGAGTAACTCATATTCTTAAGTACAAACTTTATTCAACTTTAGATTAAATTGTCATATTTAATTATTTTTGATGCTCAAAGTCCTTCTCGGTAATGGAGATTTTAGCAGTGTTTACATGTGGAAAGTAGAGCTGCAATTAATGATCATTTTTCACTGCTGATCAATCTGTTGATAATTTTCTGGATTAATTGGTTTGTTGTTTGGTCCATAAAACGTCAGAAATTTGTGAAAAATCTCGACCAAAGCACAATATGGCAAATGTCTTGTTCAGTTTACTGTTATAGAAGAAATATAATATTCATATTAAAGAAGCTACAATCACAGAATTTGGACTTTTTTGGTAAATAAATATATATATATATATATATATATCTCCAAGCCAACCAACTGTACATTCAAATAGCTGGCAATTATTTTAATAGTTGGCCCACTAAAAAACAATTGTCTCTCCATCAGCTCCAGAATTGATTTAATAATAGCTAATTTGGCACAAATCAGCTCTCCATGTGTAAAATCCTTGAGCGATAGAAAAACTTCTGAGCTGTTCACCCAACAGGACTCAGGCATGATCAGATGCTCTTACATCTGCGGGTTTCTAATTAAACCTGCCGCACTCGATCGGACAAATGGCGCAATGGAACCTGAGACAGAAGGAGAGAAAAGGTTCCAACTTTCCCTTTGATGAGTCCATAAATTTGCATCAAAAGCGGCGTTCATGTGTCCGACCAGCGTAAAATCCCACATTTGCAAATAACGACAAGCGGAGCCACAAAGAGGAACACGGAGGGAGAGAAAGAGGGCACATTTTAACCAGCTGCCCGGCAATAAATAACCGGCGCGGCGCCTCCAGCTGAGAGCGCACATTTACATTTTGAAGGGGCCGCGCGGGGGTTCCACGAGGCCGGAGCGTGTCCGCGCGTCCGAACGGGAAAGACAGAGGTGGCGATTGTTCCTGTCAAAAACTCCATTTGGGGAACTTTCAGGTTGAATGAGATATAAATGTTCAGACGCTGAGTATATAAAGGCCGGAGGAGCGCAGGCTGCAGCACTGCGCCTTGGACGCTCCGCAGCGCGCAGAGATGCAGCCGACTGCAGCCAAACTACTCCTGAACCACAGAACACCGTTCTCTGTGGAAGATATTCTGGACCCCACAAAATTTACCAAGAAAATAATCTGTGCTGAGGATGCAGCTGCAGGTGAGACTGGAACTCTTTGAAGCCTGTGTGTGTGGATTTATACACCGTAAAAAGAAATATATTTTAACATGTTTTTAACTGTGATTTTTGAACATTTTACTGCAAATGTACAAATCTTTATTGTTTTGTGTTTTTTTTTTTATAAAATTTTTTAAAAATTAAGAGTAAAATTACAAAAACAATATTAATTTACATGTTGACTGTAAAAATAAAACAAAACAAAATAAAACACAAAAAAAAGCAAAACAGGCCCAAACTGTAAATAACCAAAAATCTGTATTTTTTTTTTTTTTTTTACCAATAAGAATTGTTATTCAGCACTGTTGCATACAAATAACAGTATCTTAAAATTATCTTTTACCATTTTTGCAGTTTTTGTTTTTAAAGTTAAAATATTTCACCAGTGTTTTTTTATACATATTTTGTCTGGTACCTTTCTGCCAGACTGTTTTCTCAAAAACTCTTTTTTTTTCTTTTTTTTTTTTACAGTGTTGCTTGGCAACTTTTAAAAATCCATAGTATTAAGTATTTATGTTTAATTGTTCTCTTTTAGGGGTTCAAAGGGCAAGAGATGAAGCCATAAAGCAGCAGCAGCAACAGCAGCAGCGTCCCCCGGCAGGTGAGAGCCCGGAGAGCACGTGTCCGGTGAAGGAGAAGAGCCGTCGGTTCCGCACCGCCTTCACCCTGGAGCAGCTGCAGGTGATGGAGTGCAGCTTCCAGCGGTGTCACTACCTTTCGGTGCTGGAGCGGCACAACATCGCTGCGGTGCTGCGCCTCTCCGAGACGCAGGTGAAGATCTGGTTCCAGAACAGACGCACCAAGTGGAAGAAGGAGAGTCTGCAGGGGAAGGAGGCGAAGGAGCTCACAGCCGCACCGTCCTTCTCCGCACATCCTGCGGTCTCTCTGTCCTGCAGCCCTCTTTACTGCCAGCAGCCCAACCCGCTCCAGATGTTTGCGCCACTGCCGTTGGTGCCATATCGCCATTATTATACGTAGTAAATACGCCCAGAGTGACTAAGGAAAACCACTTCTGCAGCATAAACTAAGGCAGGCTATGGCACTAAATATCATATATTTAGGAGGCTTGCTACAGTGCCACAATGGACTGGGGAGAGAAAATGAAAATGGATAAGAATGTTTAATATTTTCTAATGTACTTATGCGATAACTTATTTTGATAAACTTTTTTATTTAAGCTGGTTTGTTCATTGT
>NW_007577977.1:377063-385652 GCF_000690725.1 Stegastes partitus
TGCTGAGAGGTGCAGAAGTCTCATTGACAGTTACAGAAATGGTTTGATTGCAGTGATTGCCTCAAAAGGTTGTGCAACAAAATATTAAATTAAGGTTACCATCATTTTTGTCCAGGCCTGTTGCATGAGATTATTTTTGAAAAAAAATTCTGTTAAAAGGGGTTTAAAAGCAATGTCTGACTTTTATTGGTTGATTTTCATAGAATTTTTATTTATTATTACTTTTGTCAGATTCAAGTTATTTCTGTGACTGTTGTGAGCTTTTCTTTCATTAACTGTAATTAATTGTACCAACAATTTTATCCACGTGTGAAGTTTGGAACTGCAGCTAATTATCATTTTCACTGTCGCTTAATCTGTCTATTACCTGGATTCTGGATTGTGTTTTGCTTCTTACAAACTAGTAAAATCATAGATAAAAAAGCATTTAATGGACATCAGAAATTGGTATTTTCACAAATTTGTTCATTTACAAACGATGGCCATAAATTTTTATTTTTTTTTAACTGATTGAGTCAGTTGTACCACAAAAACAAAAATATTGGTAGATCTTGATCCAAGTGGACCAGAGTTCTGGAGCTTCAAAATAGTTCTTTTAGTCCATAATAATTTTTCAATCACTGGTTGCTACAGTGATTCCCACCTTTCAGTGAAAATACAGAGTTTGGTTGCAGAAAGAGAAACAGAAGATTAGACCCTTGAACAAATGGTCACAGTTCTCTGAGACGTAACAATAACAACAACAACAACTACACATGTCTTACAGCAATGAGACTTATTCTGGATAAAATAAGACAAAAATGTCTACATTTTTGTGTATAAATTGTTCATGTGGAGGAGAAATCGTGAGGAGACAAGGTTAGTAGCACTTAAAAAAAACAAACAAAAAAATGCATATTCACGTCAAAACTTGAAAAAAAATCTTAATTTTCAAAAAAATTCATAGAACTTAAACTACAACTGTGTAAAAACAGTAAAAAGTTGTGAAAACACAGATTTAAATTAACTACATTAAAAGCCTTGTGACTTGGTTAAACTTTAAATGAAGCTTCTGTTGTTAAATATGCCGGAGTTACAGGAGCTACCAAAAACTGCTGGATTTTGGCAGGTGTTGTTAACAGGTTGTTGCATTTTATTGATGGTGTAACAAGTATTCAGATCCTTTAGTGACATAAAAGCACCGTTACCCTCATTTAAAATACTCCAATAACAGTTGAAGACCTGCATGTGTGAGTAAAATATTGTTAAATTTACTTAAAAGATCAAAAATAAAAGCACAAATTATATTAAAGCACCAAGCAGCGTCGAAATTATTTAAAGCTGCAAGCAGCATTGGGCAGGCCCTCGCACTTCCACACGTGGTGCATGTTGGGGTTTTGGCAGAAATGCGGTCCTGGTCAAAGAGACAATCACCTAACCGCAACCCTTTTCTCATAAAACAGTAAATGCTGTTAAGTGTCACAGTGTTGCAGAATGCTGTCCTTGTGCCTTTTATCCACTAGATGGAGATCTGACTCCATTTAATCCTCAGTCCTCACTGCTGTCTTCTCAGTAGTACAGGAGTAAGCTGCGGCCAGAGCGGTTCAGAGGGCCGCCATGGACACGCCGTTTGACGAAAACTCACAATTTTTGGTATAAATCATCATCAACATCAAAAGGCTCACATCACCGCATTTGAGGCGAATATATTCGACCATCAAAAAACAGCAACAGAAAGTGTAAAACATGTTAGGCATGGTCGTCCATGTTAGCATGCTTTCTTTGTGGTGGTGAATCATCACAATTCAGAGGGCCGCCATTGCCCGCCCTTCAACGGAATACAAAGCTTTTGACAACCTTTAATCACCAAGCCCTGTTGTATGCGCTGGCCAAATTTGAGGCGTGTAGAAGTTAAGTTATTTCAAAATGACGGACTTCCTGTTGAGTTTACGGTATGGGTCCAAGAGGCTTTTTTGTGCGTCCTGATGTGTTACATATGCCCACCAAATTTTGTAAACGTCTGCCTGTTAATGGATAAGTTGCTGCAGGTGGCACTATAGAGCCATTTTGCCAAACAGGCACACATTGTCTGTCGTTGAGCCGATAGTGACTCATATGTCAATTTTGGTGATTTTACGAGCATTCTAAAGCTGTCAAAAAGTCCTTTCCGTCTCAAAGTAACTATACGTCACCATGGCAACACTGTTGCTTGAAAATGCAAAAGCCTCACTCTGTAGCATCATCAACATGGGATGACATAGCTGACCAATTTTAAGAGTGATATCACACAGTTTGGAGCAATGGCACATGGAAGTGTAATGCCTCAAACAGCCTGTTACCCATAGATGGTGCTATGACTATGAGTCAATTTTATAGTGTGGATGTCTTCAGACATGGACTCTTGTCAATCATGTGTGATTTGGGCCAGATTTGATTATCTGCAGCTGAGATATGAACATTTGAATTTTCATCAAAATTCATCGCGCTGTCATAGACACGCCCTTTGACGTAAACACACAATTTTCACCGTGAGTCATCATCAACATGTGAAGGCCTAGTTCACCAAATTTGACGTTAATATGATCAATGGTCTTACAGTACTACATCAAAGTGTCATTTCTTGTTGACAGTTAGGTGGTGCTATGACTGTGAATGGATATTGGCATATGGATGCTATCAGGGCAGCAGTCTGATCAATCATGGAAAGTTTGAGGCAGATTGGAGCAAGTACATGGAAGTTAGACAGTACTTCCTGTTTCATGATGAAGGATGGAAAAATCAGGAGGCCACCATGACCACGCCCTTTGACTTTTGCAGAAGCTTTTGATAACATTTTACCTTCAAGGTGTACTCTACATGCTAACTGAGTTTCAGCGCTCTGTGACTTACCCCCAAGGAGGAGATAGTTAAGGGTGAAAAAACATTTTTTGTGTCAAAGGGCCAGTGATCCTTTCTGTTAACCCATAAGAAATCATCACCGTTGAGTGACATTTATGGCATGTGATGTAGTAGGCCAAGCTTTGACACTGTGGCTCTTAGAAAAACGGCCGGTGGAAACAAGCTATTTTAATTGAAATATCTGCTACAAATTATTATGATTATTATTATTGTAAATGTTAATTTTAGTTCAAAATAACCTTTTGTACATTAGTCAAAAAAGAAAGAATGCATGCACCAGATTTAGCAGAAAGCTAATTTTCATTTGCAGTCCTATTTAATTACATTACTTTCTGGGGTTTTTTTTGTTTTTTTTTAAATCAATGTATTGTTTCAAGCGCATTGTTGGCATTGGAAGGTGTTTAATGTTGTGAATCAACTGCTGAAGTTGTTAAAATTGCTCCCGTTATTACATTATTGCTTGATTTCCCTTCTGTTTACTTTCGACATGCTGTGGAACTCCACAGCCACCGTAGTGTCATGTGGGCGTGGTTTGTAGGGGCGTGGTTTGTAGGAGGCGTGGTTTGTCGCGGCTGTGCCTTGGCTCCGGGCTGCAGTCAGGCCCTTCTCGTGCAGAAACCAATGGGTGATGTCATGGTAGCTACATCCATCTCTTCTACAGTCTATGTGGAAGAATTGTGGGAGACTCTGAAGTCAACTGAAAGAAGCTTCTTTGGTCTGATGAGACCACAATTGAGCTTGTTTTGCCATCAGACTAGACACTATGTTTAGTGGACACCAAACACTGCCCATCAACATTAACACATCATCCCCACTAAGAAGCATGGTGGTGGCAGCATCATGATGTGTGGATGCTTCTCAGCAGCAGGCCATGGAAGGCTTGTAAAGGTAGAGGGTGAAATGACTGCAGCCAAGTGTATGGAAGTCCTGGAGGACAACCTGATGCAGCCTGCAAGAGAACTGCAAACTGGCATTTGTTTTCCAACAAGACAATGACCTGAAGTGTACAGCCAAAGATACACATAAATGGTCTAAAGACAACAAGATGAATGTCCAATTATAAATTTGCAGCTGGCCTTGAGAAGAGCAACCAGCATGTGGACCAGAGTAACATCTATAATAAGTATGTTGCTTGTGTTCATCTAAAATCTGACAACATGATCAGGGTTGAATTAGAATGTAAAACAAAACCCTTTTGTCCTGCATAAATGGTTTCCATTCAAAGTTTGTGTGTGTGTGTGTGTAAAAAAAAAAACAAAAACAGTCAAACACACAGAAACATAAAAAAGAAACAATCTGTCTGCTTTAATCTTATTCTTAGTCTGTCTCTCTCACACACACACATATATACAGCCAAAAACACACTCCTGAGCACATCTGTTTGCAATTTAACACAAACTCTCATCCTCAGACGTCAGTGGGTTCTTAACCCGCCAACATGTCCATCCATTATTGACAATGAAACACATCAGGAAAGTATTTAGTTTTGATAAATCATCTGTTAACCCTCAAAAGTACCTGAAAACGTAAGACACTGAAACTTAAAACACATATAACATGGTGCTTATGTTCAGAGATTTCTCTGCACTATAAAGACATATATATATATATGTTAATATCCAATAACAAGATAAAATGTTATGTCACCATTAGCTGTTGTGGGGATTTTTGTTCCTGGCAGGTTTATTCAAACAAAGCAGATATGATCGATGACCTATCGATGATGTACTGGAAACAGATGAAGGCTAAAGACGCAGGGAGATAGTGAAGGCTATTGCTGCACACATTAAATATTATTTTTACTGTTTGTTTGGAGATGGTCCTGTTGGTTTTGCAACTGGGGAGGAGCAGCCTGTCGCTGAACTGACTCCTCGGGGCGATGATGACAGTGTGCAGAGGGTGGCTGGCATCGTCCATGATGGCCAGCAGTTTGTTCAGTGTCCTCCTCTCTGCCACTGTCACCAGGGAGTCCAGTTTCATGCCCACTGCAGATCTGGCATGCCTGATTATTCTTTTCAGTCTGGTTGAGTTCCTTTTTGATGTGCTGCTGCCCCAGCACACCACGGAGTAGAAAAGGACGCTGGCAACCACCAACTGGTAGAACATCCACAGGAGTTTCCTGCAGATGTTGACCAGAGGATCCTCAGGAAGTACAGCCTGCTCTGTCCCCTCTTGTACAGGTAGTCTGTGTTGCATGTCCAGTCCAACTTGTTGTCCAGCCACAGCCCAAGGTACTTGTAGTTTTGTACAAGTTCAACCTCATGTGCCTCAATCAGAACTGGTCGTGGGCATGGTCGAGATTTCCTAAAGTCTATGTCCAGTTCCTTTGTCTTTGAGGCATTGAGCTGCAGGTGGTTTTCTCTGCACCAGACAACAAAGTCGTCCACCAGACTTCTGTGCTCACTCTCGCTGTCATCCTTGATACACCCCATGATGGCTGTGTCATCTGTATACTTCTGTATGTGGCACAGCTCCAAGTTGTAACAGAAGTCCGAGGTGTACAGGGTGAAGAGGAGAGGGGCCAGCACTGTGCCCTGAGGGGCCCCTGTGCTGCTGACCACAGTGTAAGACGAGGTGTCCTTCAGTCTGACATACAGACCCCTGCTGTTCTGGCTTTTGTTCTAAAGCCCGTGATGGTGTTCACACCCTGCCAGACCTTCCCCATGTTGTTGTCCCTCAGCTGCTGCTCCACCTTCCTCCTATAGGTGTCCTTGGCCTTCTTCAGGCACGGCTTCACCTCCCTCTGTGCTGATCTGATTGCCTCCCTGTCTTTGTTCCTGAAGGCCACCTTCTTCCTGTTGAGTGCAGCTTTGACCTCCTGCGTTACCCAGGGTTTGTTGTTCGGGTAACAACGAACAGTCTTAGCAGGAGAGACTATATCCACACAGACGTTCAGGCAATGTGCAATGTCAATGTCCTCACCATGGGGGGAAAACAGAACATCCCAAGAGGTGGTTTCCATACAGTCTCTCAAGGCCTCCTCCACCTCAGGAGACTACCTCCTGATGGAGTGTGTTGTGGCCGGATGTCTTTTGACCAGAGGGGTGTACCGAGACTGTAGGAGGACAAGGTTATGGTGTGACTTTCCAAGTGGGCGGAGGAGGGTGGCTCTGTATGCATCCCTAACAGTAGCATACAGGAGGTCGATTGTCCACATGTCTTAGCATAGAGTTTTACTTTAATCAAGCAAGTTAAACGTCAGACAGCATCAACATAAGCACAAGTAATTCTGTTTTTTTTAATGGTAGCTCGTTATTTGTAATGCCAAAACCTACAGACAGACTTCAATACACTTTCTAACTAGTCCCACTGACCAACTAGTGACTGGACAGATAATGTTGGTGGGTACTTCTGCACCAGTCCTAACAAAAGGCAAACAGAAACCGGAAACCCTCTGAAAACCAGCTCTCCACCACACTGAAGAGAAAGCAACAACCTGCTTGGTCAGCTGTTGACATCAACCGATTAAATGGCTGCAATATCCAGCTAAGTATGGCTATACTCACCAGAAGCCCATCAGAATAGGGACTAAGCTGCCCCTCTTCCAGCATCAATCTAAACAAAACCAAGATCCTGCGTAGCACTCCCCAAAAACACTAAACACCAAGCTGTATGTCACACCAAGCCAAGCTTTGATGTCACCAAATTGGTCTGAATATCCCGGACGAGCCCCCGTTAGCCACAAATTATCTGAGAAAAGAAAAAGAAAGTGACGTGTAGGGTGTTCATACAAGACATTTACTGACATTAAAGTAATTTAAAGTTGTGTCATGTGAGATGTGGAGGTGTTGAAAGTGCAAACACAAAATTGTTTCCAGAAGGCAGTTTCTACATCCTGAAGACGCTGAATCAGCTGATGACTCCAGGTCAGCTAGAACTGCCTCCAGCAGGTGGGAGAAGCTTCTCTCTCACTTAATCTAACAAATATTACGTTTCTGTTGCTGTGTCTAAATCCTGCAGTTTTCTTTATCCGTCAATATTTTGTTGTATTTAAAGAAATATCATACAATAGATCCCAACCACAGGAATGAAAATGTCTCTTATTGCTTCAAGTTATCATTGGAATGATTGGGTTCTGTTTGTGCAGAAGCAGCATTCAAATGTTTGCAAAAACAGCACAACTTTTCAATTACAACCAATTCTTTTGCTCATTACTGATAGAAAACTGCATCTTAAAGCTCCTTCAGGCTCCTTTGCAGGAACAAGTGTGCACATACTATCAGACATCATGAGATACATTAACAGCCTTTGATTTATTATAGCACCAAATGAAAAGGATTTGTGCATCCAGCAAAGAAAATATTTTACATTTCTATGAGCTGCAGCACAGATGTTTGACATGTGAACGGAGTTTGATGTCAACTATACGTCTTCTGGAATATTTTAGCTCTTTGATCAATGTTAAAACTTTAAAAGATGAGCTGAAAGCCCTCAGCAGAGAAAATACATTACCTAATTTATCATCCAGATTGAGTATCTTGTGGACGTCTGTGGTCTTTTAGCTGTAGCGCAGCAACAAACCATTTCTGCAGGTTCAAGAAATACATTTTAAATGAAACACTTCGTTTGGCGATGCAAACAGATGAAGGTGAAAACATTGCATGGACAGAGAAAACATACCCCAACTAGGAGGGTTTGGAGGAATGCTACCCCAGGAGAGTCTCTCTAACTTGTTTTTGAAAACTGAGTCCTGCAGCACAAAGAGACGTCAGCCAGTAAACATCTATTAAGACCAACAATCAAAAAAATCTTCCTTGAATCATCCAGGAAACATTTTTATATGTCTGCAGACAATAATGCAAAATAAAAGTTTGGAGGCTAAAGCCAGATGGTCCTTATTAGTTTTAGCTGTCTTTAATCTGGATATTTAATCCTTCTAAAGAGCAAAGAGCAGCTGTAGCTCCTCAGGATGGAGGCGTCTCCAGTTTGAGCAGCAAACAGCAGGTTGATCACAGACTAACAGAAAAACAAGAGAGCTGATTGTTGCTTTCACTGGTATTTAAATCTGTTCATATTTGCAATTTGTGCATATTAATGCCTTTTTATCTTTGTCTTACTGTCTTTTTATGTAGGTTTTTAGATTTGATACATAATGTTCATACAACAAAACTAAACAAAACTTTAAAATTAACAAATTCTTTTGAAGAAAGAAAGAAAATACAAACAGGTGATAAAATCATTTTCCAGAAGGTGGTGCTATAAATTCCAGACAGAAATATATTTTGGTACCTCTTAAAGGGACGTTTTTACATTAAAACCAATAGCAACAAATGTAGCAAAGGCAAATAGCACATAAGAGTTACAGACAAGTGTGTTCTGTGTTCGTGTTTTAATACTTTTTTTAAAAAGAAGAAGGTAAAGCAAAAAGTCCTGAAAGAAGAAAACATTTAATTCACTGACATTATTGGATGAAGCCTCCTGATGTTGTCACACCATTGTCACCAAACATAAGACCCTAACGAGGCTGAGTAGAGATGGAATACATGTTGTCAAGATCATGTCTGATCAGACTACTTTATGTAACTATGTCAACTTTAGATTACGTTGAAACAAATGTGCAATTAGATTACTTAAAGACGACTTGATTACATTGTCTTGAAAATGAATCACAATGAAAAGGATCAAACTTTAATTCCTAATCACCAGTCTATTCCACATGTTGTAGAATCCATTCAGTGGTTTGTGCAAGAACTGTTTCTGTTTGACCATCTG
>NW_007577977.1:386617-406264 GCF_000690725.1 Stegastes partitus
AGTAAATGTGGAGCTTCAGCTTGTGTTGAATCACCTTCTCCCTCTTTAAGTTGTGCTTTGAATCACATTGTTTTCTCTGGTGCTCTTCTCAGTCTGCAAACCAGACAGTTAATTTCTTTCTGTCTTCTCTTTCTTTCTTTCTTGGACTCCCCCCTCCCTAGTAGGAATGTCACATGTGGCAGATGCTCCTCCCCTCAGCTCAGAGATGGGTGAGGGGAAAAAGGGGGTGAAGGGCCATGAGGGAGCGATGTGAGTAAGGAGTATGTGGAGGAGGAGGAGGTGTGTGCTGCTCTGCTGCCGCTGCTGCTGAAAATCCACTCCAGACAGATGCATTTCCTCCACTCCGGCACGACCAGGCGGCTTTGAAACTTGCAGCGCTCTGAGTTTTTTAGCTCCTCCATCAGAGAGGAGGAAGCTCCCCAGACCACCACAGGCTCATCCTTTTGTTCTCTCCATCCCTTTCATGTCTTCTGCTGCAGTCTGGTGACCCGACACAGCGACTCTCTGCATCTGCAGGTCAGATGTTCAGTTATTTTCACAGCTAGTTTGAGATTCGTGGATATTCCTGGAGCACGTCTGCTCTGCTTCAGTCAGTGCTCAGTAAGAGAAATGAGGGCCGAGGTGGTGGTCGTGCTGCTCGGGTTGACCCTGTGCTGCGTCCTGGTCTGTGCTCAAGATGACACTAAACGCTCTAGAGGAACAGTTCAGGTGAGAGAAGAAGGACTCCTGAAGCACCGAGGGGAAGATGAAGGGGTAATGTCAGATGAGCCGGCAGCTGAAGTGGTGGAAGAGGACAGGACGAAACCAAAGAAGAAGAAAACACCTGAGGAAATAGAGGCAGGTAAGTAAGAGCTGCTGCAGTCAAAACTAATTCAAGAGACCTATTTCAACTATTGAAATAAAGCTTGGTTGTAAAACAACCAACAAGTGCTTAAGTTGCAAACATTATTTTCTTGGGTTGAGTTGACATAATAAAGTTGCATCAACTTAACTTTGTGTATGATTTAAACTAAATTCTGCATTAGTTAATTTGAAACTAAATACAAGCTGAGCTTTGATTGCAGAGGGAACTCTAATTCCTCTGACTCACTGTAGTTTGCCAGTTGAACATAACTTAAAGAGAAGTTTTCAGAACTTAAAAAGAAATGTTGCATTATACCAGTATTTTTAAGTTTACAATCAGAAACTCAGTCTGAATCAAGGATTCAAGCATTTATGTGCAAAAATGTGAAGGTTTACATAAGATTTTTCCTCCTTCTGAACTGTCAGCTAGAGCTTGCAGACAAAAAACTGAGGATACACAGTCAGTAAGAACTGCAGTCAATCTCTGAGGTGGCAGAACATTTGGCTTGAACTGAAAGGAAACTGTTATCGAGTGCTCTGCTTCCAGGGTATCCAGAGACAAAAACAAATTTCTTTCCCTTACCGGAAGAGTTGGGGATTTTGTTTTGATGAAAATATGTCAGTGATTCAGAGATGACGGGGCAGAACCTTACAGTTGGTGGTCTGACATTTTCTTGGCAGCAGCTTCCATGACCTGTTTTCTCTGTCATCAGAGCAGGTTGTGTGCTCAGCTACATATAAAAGTTTTAGGGGCTTGTTTTGTCCAACACAACAATCAGAAAACAAGCTTTTGTTGTGCGAGTGCTTCAATTACATCTACAAGAAAGGCACATCTGTGAAAAACACAAAGCATGAGCAACTGTGGAAATATTTCCACTACGATTTTCCATGAGGGAGCAGACAGGGTTTATGAGGCGGCCCACTTTCAGTAGCCCTGATGCAATGAAACGGATGTTCTGAATGTTAACTTTCCGCTGTATGAAGCAAAACCACAAGTGGAGCAGCCAAAGCTTTTCATGTGAGGCTGATTTAAGTTACATAAAAGGCCATAATTACAAAACCCAAAGAGACACAGAACAATTTTTCATCTCTTGAGCTTTGTTTATCCAGCCAGGCCTCTGCTGAGCGTGCAGCATCTTTTTCAGCTTTGACTCACAGTCATACTAACACAGCTCAGTGTAAGATTTGTATGGCCTCTGTCAGGGCCTTCTGGTATCTTCTCTTTTTTGTTTTTTTTTGGTAACATTTACTAGAGTCATGGATAGATTAACCTGTAAGAGGGTAAAGCTGGGTTTGTACTTGATGTTGCATAATTTTGAAAAAAAAAGAAGGAAGAAAAGCATTGCTATGTTTTTTTTTCCTGTGATAAGAAAAAATACATACACAAAATCCTCATCTTCTTTTTTTTGGTAACACCTGTGGGCACTTAGGAAAATTTGATTTCTGTTTTTTTCAGGTTTGTAAAATAAATAATCAAAGAAATGCTTTATGATTTATGATATTATAATTGCGTCATACTTCACCAAAGTCTTTTTTTTTAAGTTTTCTGTACTTCTAGCCATGGTTGTGTTGTTTCCACTGAGGTGTAGGATTTTATATTGCATTAAAATGAGTCCACAGTGAGTAAAAATGCGACAGAACCCAAAAACACCCTGGAACTGCTTGGTGTTCAGAGGGTTAAATGCTCAAACTGATTGTTCTCTCATGTAGTGGGAACAATTGCAAAACACTGCTGACAAAGTACCTGTTTTGATCAACATCATCCTTTCGGTCACTAAAATATTTCTCAATAACTAATCTCTGAACAGTTTACTTCCTTTTCTAACTCTACATGCCAATGAACTCTGTGTCTTTGAAATGATGAGGAAAAGTTCAAGCATTTATCTGAGGACATTTTTGTCAATGAAGTAGCTGATCTTGCACCACAATATCCAGCTGTTGTGACTATAGCACTTTTCTACTTTTTTTATAGATTTGTTTAGACTCCGGCAGCACTTGGTTAAGGTCAGAGAAAGATTGTGGTCTGGTTTGATATAGAAAAAGTCCACAGTGATTCATTTATTTGCAGTTTTACCAAAACCACCATCTTTCTTTTTTACTTTAATCCAGTTGCTTTTGTTGTCTAAACCACAGAGGAGAGGCTGAATGTGAATCCCCAGTCCCTGATGTAGGCAAGTTGTACGCCCTCCATACACCCCCACCTCCATCTGCCAGATTTGATGTAGTTCAAAGATGTAGAGCTTCAGTCAATAGAACTCCAAACATTAAATGGAATTGGAAAAATGATATAGGTGTGAAGAAACTTAATGTAAGATACAGGGTAGCTTTGCTGGATGTGAGTTACTATAAAGAAGAGTCTTTCTTCTTAACTTTCTTAGAGTTGTTTCAGCTCTGTCCACTGGTAACAGAGAGAAGAACAGAAAAGCCAATCACAGCATGAGACTGACTCCCTTCCAGCACAAACTCTTTAGTCTTTGAGAAGTTGAGTGCCAGATTATTGAGGGAACACCAGGTAGTGAGGTTCAGGACCTCCTCTCTGTAGGCCATCTCATCATTGCTGTGAATCAGCCCAACCGCACTACTGTCATCTGCAAATTTGACAGATGTTGCTGCTGTGAGCTGGTGCACAGTCGTGGGTGTACAAGACGTACAGCATGGGGCTGAGCACACAGCCCTGAGTGCTCACTGTCAGCACTGAGGAGTGGTGGGGCCCCAACCTGACCGACTGCAGACGGTTGGTGACAAAGTCTCTGATCCATCTGCATCTGTTTAGCCGGTGTCCAGTTAATGACTGATATTAGAAGAGGATTGGTGACAAAAAAAATATATTTTAAGGTTAAAAAATTTTACTAATATTTAGTCTTGTATCACTGACGATCATTGCAACATAACTAAGTTCTGCAATAACAACTATTCATCATCACGCATGGTACATTAATAGCTGTGGCAATGCTGAACCAAAATAAGGGAGTGGAATGACCAAATCATTAGCTGGTGCGACCAATGAAGAAAGTTGGTAGAACCAGTGCTACCATTGGAAAAGTTAGTCTGGAGCCCTGTAACAGAATGGTCAAGTGCAAGAAACCACATACAATAGCTGAGGATCTCATACTCCCCACTGCTCTTGATATGGTGTCAACAATGACTGATAAGACTAGTGCCTTTGTGTTTCAACTGCAGTGGGCAATCCAACAGTCACTATGTGTTGTTGCACCAATGCAACAAAAAATACTAGTTATGTACCTCGTATTCTATGTAGGAAACAGAGCACCAGAGTTTAGCTATGTTAGCTTACATGGGGAATATGACATTGTTGATGGGGATGTTAGAGAGAAGATTGGTACTGGACGAAGACATCAAGAGTGCAAAATAAAATGGTGCATGTTGTTCTCTTTGACTTTCATCAATCAACATCAAGCCTTGCGCAGCAGTTTCTGAAGGCCAGTTGAGTTTAGATGTACCAGCCAAAGAGGAGGTCATTATTCTTCCCTGAAAGCGACCCTCGAAGATTTCTACAGGAGCAGTTGTTGTGGTCCAATAACTCTCAACGGCCATCAAATTCTAGTCTATTGTTTTAGTGCCAGGACCCAACAGAACATTTTTTTGTAATGAGACAATCAATAATGTTAACATCGCCTGTCAGTGGTTTTGATGTTTTTTATGTGTCTTTTCTAAGTACATTAACAGAAATGCCAGGAACAGGTGACCACTCTGTAAACAGAGGAGGAGTAATGTTCTGGCTGTGAGGGACTGCTGAGTTGACGTAGCAGTGGAACATCAGCAAACATGTCTAGCAGAAGAAAACAAGCAGCCCTCTGTGTTGGATGATGGTTGTATAGCGAGGGAGGATTAAAAACCCTTAAGCCTTTTGAAGATCTCCTCTCTGTAATATTCCATGTAACTCCACCTACTTTATAGTTTCAAGTTTATAAGCAGTTTGTCATCAGACGCTTTAGAGGGAGTAACTCAACACCTCTGCATGTCTGAGTCTGGAGACCCATCTGTTAGCCTCTTTATATTCAAAAACAAATCTGAAAACATTTACTGTACACACAAAGTTAATTGTACCTTAAAAGTTTAGGTTAAATGAAGGTATTTAGTTCGTTCATTGGCTTGTCTAACATAAAACTAACTGGTAAGTTATATAAGGCATCTCATGATGAACTGCTACAGACCTTAGGAAGTTTAAACTGAATTTAAAAAAAACCCTGGTTTAAAATTTTATTAAGATAATACATTTGTTATGTATGGCATATTACAAGCAAACATGTCACCTTAACAAAGTATGTGTAGATTCTCAGTCATCCAGATCATGGTAATCATAGGAGCTTAAGTAAAATACAACTTTACTTCTCTTTAAGGTTCTTGAAGACCTTTTACCCACCTCTCAATCAAGAGGTTTCTTCCATTCTTTGAAGAACTGATGGAAGAAAATAAAAAAACTGTTTCAGTTATTCATCAGCATTGTTTGGACAACACTATGGAAAACTAGATGATCATACAATGGATTGTAACTGACAGTGGTACTGTTCTTAAATGATACTTATTGACCTCTGGAGGAGGAGATCAATAGATAAAAAAAAACAGCTCCTTCCATTTCTTAGATGTGTCGAGAGCTAACTATATGGTTGGCTGTTTCCTCATGTTTCTAGTCTTTATGCTAAGCTCAGTTAGCCATGTTCTTATTCTAGTCTAACAAAACCAGATTTCTTGTTGCCTGAAAAGGAGCAGCTGTTGCGACTACAACAGAAAACATGTGGTATCTATTTCTGACATTCAGAGATTCTGCTGACCTGTCAGATTACCCTACACATTGAAAGATGACATTAAAGCCTATAGAGTATGAAAATGTGATGCTAAAGCAGAATGGCATGTTGGGAGTGAGACAGGGCTCCTCAAATAGGAGACTGACATTGATCTTTTCCTGTCACGAAAGCAAATGAACCAATTTCCCAAAAGAGATGTGACTCATTCCGTCAGCTTCATGACCTTTCCTCAAACTCAGTCTGCTCTTACATAACAACTTCATCATGAACAGCACTGACTGTCACAGAAGATTATTAATCCTTGGCAGACACCTCAGCTCTTAGTGCTTTCTCGTTTGGTCTCAGGCCCAAACAAGCTAATGACCTGGCTGAGTTCTCTTTCAGAACCAGGAGGCCCATTCACTAATTCTTCCCTGGAACCAGGTCCTGCTTCATTTCTGTGCTCCAGCAGTGTCTGTCTGTCTGTCCGAGTGTTTTATTGGTGCAGATTGATAGTTGCTGTAAAAACATCTGTGCTGGCAAACAAAGGAGACTAAAGAGAAACATTCAGCAATGTAACCTCAATAAAAGCAGATAAAGTGCCACACAGCTGTGTCATATGTCTCTTTCATACACACATACAAACATGCTATATATTGTTTGCCCATCTGTCTGAAGCCAGGGCAAAGAAGGCAGCAGAAAAAGAGGCCAAGGCGAAGAAGCAGAAAGTTCCGAAGCCCACCAAAAAGCCCAAGCTTCCAAAACCAACCAAGAAACCTAAACCACCAAAACCGACAAAGAAGCCAAAGACCCCAAAACCCACCAAAAGCCCAAAGACGACGACCACAGCACAGCTGGATATCAGACGGCCTTCTCTGGACGAGGAGGAAGAGAAGCTGCTCATAGAGCTTGGCTGGGACACTTGTAAGTACATTTCAGTTTTATCTTTTTGGTTATAGATTATGAACATTATTCAGTCTTTGTCTCTCTAAATTTGGTTTCAAGATGGGTTGAGATTCCAGCCTTACTAGCCTTTTATCTGCATCTTTACAGTTATTCGACCTGTGACGCCTGGAAGGGAGGAGCCTGTTGAACCAGACCTGGGTAAGACTTTCATGGATCACTGAACTGGTTCTCGCTGGCAAAATAAAGTGATACTCTGTAAAGCTGAAAGAAAGAATACATTTATTACATAAACCATGACAAGGTAATCTTAATTAAAAACAAATAAAATGACAATTATTGGCTTAAATTGCAAAAACACAAATTTATGGTAATATTTAGTTTAACATTTGGATACCATTCATCCATTATCTATACGCAACTTAATCCAGCTTAATCCTCACTAGGGTCGCGGGGGGCTGGAGTCTATCCCAGCTGACTCAGGCAGGGGACACCCTGGACAGGGACAGTCTATCGCAGGGCTACACTTAGAGACAGACAACCAAGCACACTCACAGTCACACCTACGGACAATTTAGAATCATCAATTAACCTCAACATGTTTTGGACTGTGGGAGGAAGCAGGAGAACCCAGAGAGAACCCACGCTACATAGGGAGAACATGCAAACTCCACACAGAAAGATCTCGGGTGTCCGTACTGGGACGAACTGGGGATCTTCTTGCTGCGAGGTGACGGTGCTAAATACCAAGCCACCTTGCAGCCCCATTTGGATACCAGTTATGTCTAACTATATTTACTCAATACAGTAATGAAAATTGGGTGTCCGCCCAAGAATCAAACTTTAGTGCTAAACCACTAAACCTAAAGTATGCAACAGAAGTGATTGACTTTGTTTGAAATCATTTACATGTAAAATGCTTCTAAATTGTTTTACCTTACAGTAATCACTTTTTTTTCCTTTTTGCTCAAGCTTTACCTTTCTCTTTAAAATAAACCAAATGTGTTCTGTTGGATTCAAGTCAAACGGCATACTTGATCAGGTCAAAGTTTTCATTTTTTTCTTCTGTAGAAAGTCTTGTGATTTAGTGCTTTGGATGGTTATCATGCAGGAATATTCCTCTTCTGCCAAACTTCTGCAGACTGGGAGTCATCTTGTCAGCTAGTGTTCTAGTGTAGCCACAGACATTCATGGTGCATCTTTAACTATCATCTCCCCAACACCTTTTACAGTGATTTAACCCCAAATCATCACACTACTGCCTACATGCTTCACTGATAGGACTATGCAATCATTGTGGTAGTCCTGGTAAGGTTCACACCAAACAGGCTGGACCCCTTTTTATCAAGGTTCATTTTGCAGTTTTGGGCTGAAACACAAGCAAAGTGTTTTGTCTGTTTGTTTTTTGATGTTGTCTATAGAGGCTGATGTTATGAACTGTTCTTCACACTCTCACAGAAACTTTCATTTCCATTGATAAACCCTGTGCCAAGTCTGAAGTAGCTGCCAGTCCTGTTTTTCACAGTTAAACTGTGAAAGCAGTGCACTGTCCACTGCAGCTAGTGGTACTCTTGGTCATTCTATACCTCCTTATTACCTCGGCAACTGTGTTTTCAGTGATCACAGGGTTTGTAACTTGTGAGACAGTGATCACAGCTGTATTCACTTTTGTTGCATTGTCTTTGCACTTTGTGGCCTGTATTTATATTATAGCATTTCTAAAGAAAGGAGAAAATATTGTACTATTGTCTAATGTGTATATATGTGTGTATATTGTGTCAACATTTCCATAGATTTGCAGTTAAATTCTTAATACAGCCTCCCCTCTCTTTGTCATGCAGTCGACGTCTCCAAGAAGCCAACACCTCCAACAAAAACTCGAAGTGAGCCTGACGCTGACTACTGGGATGCCAGACGTAGGTTTCATCAACATCCTCTCATTCAGAGCCAGAGCTTTTATGAAGCCTTTTATTACAACACTTAGAGGTTCCAGTGGGCTGTGAGGACTGTGAAAACGGAAGATTTTTACGTTTGACAATAAAAACACATGGAGGCTGCTGCTCTCCATTAAACTGATATATTATTTAGACGTGTTCAACATGCAAATGAAGACAGACCACTGGGTAAACAGTCAAAGCATAATGCCTTCCACTCTGCAAAACCCAGAAAGACGTATTTTTTTAAAGTAAAATGTCTGCAGGTCCTAAAACTGACCATATGTATAAATCAGGCTTTTTCAGAGAGGAAACATCTGATGTTTCTTGTCAAAGTGTCTGAAACAAAGTAAAAGGTCTTTGAAGTCAGTAAAATATGACAAAATAGTCTTTTTTCAGTGCCTGTGGCTCTGTCCATCTGTCTGCCTCATAGCTGATAAAGATATCAAAACAATAATGTCAAATCTAGCATGTGATTTTTTTCATGAAGTGGAGCAGGAAGCTCTCCAAAAGGGACATACGGAGTCCCCAAATGAACACATGGTGACCAAATGATGTTCTCAGTGAACAACAAAAAAAAAAGTAGCCCTTACGGCATAATGTTTCTGTGAGTCATTAGAACTGTTGAAAGTCTGAGTTCCCAGAAGCAAACATGATTTTTGCCTCAACCTGCATTTAAAATACATTAATTACTGTACATACATTAAAAAAATAAAAATATTCTGCTCTCATCGGCACAATTATTAAGCCATGACCAACTCAGTTGTAATAAATGCACAGACTTTGAGGTTGAACTGCAGGTTGTGTTTACACAGAGCAGAGAGGAGATGAAGAGAAAACAAAGCATACTGGACCAAAAAATAAAAATATTCTGCTCTCATCGGCACAATTATTAAGCCATGACCAACTCAGTTGTAATAAATGCACTGTCACAACGAGTCAAGGACGTGAACCCAAATGCAAGACTCAAAACACTTCGGCTCAAAGTTCTCTTAACGGATTTATTTAAAGACAAAGTATCAACTTAAAATCTCTGCAAAAACGATAAACACAAAATGTCACTCAAGTGAGGAAAATATGAAAACCGAAAATCACTCTTACGAGGAAACAAGTTACTTGGAAAATCAAAAAGCAAAACCTTAACTTGGCAGGATCATAACATTACAAAGTAGCAACAAAACATTAACAGAATCGAGGCAATACAAAGTAGCAAATAAAACGTTAACAAGACTGTGGAAATACAAGAAAGAAAACAAAATCTGAATTTGGCAAGATCGTGGCATGGATGGCTAGGACGACGGATCTGGTACGTAGAACAAGATGAACTGGCACAGGACAAAGGGAGACGCAGACTATATATACACACAAGGGGCAACGAGGAACAGGTGGAGAACATTAGGGCGAGGTAGACAATCAGACACAGGTAACACAGGAGGAAGGGCAAGTCACCTGACACAGAAGGGGAAAAGATTTTCAAAATAAAACTCACAAGACATACTACAAGACAAAAACCTAACAACGGGTTCGAGACATGACATGCACAGACTTTGAGGTTGAACTGCAGGTTGTGTTTACACAGAGCAGAGAGGAGATGAAGAGAAAACAAAGCATACTGGACCAAAAAATAAATGCAGTGTAGCTCAGAAACAGTATACAGAGAAGCAAGTTGCTGGAAGATACATAGTACATGGTGCAACATCTTTCTGGAGTGGATATGCAGAGTAAAACCACCTAGTTTGAAGAGGTTGTAAAAATGCAATTAGTTAAATAACTATTGAATATACATTATGTAAAAAAAGCTCATTCTAGCTAATTCTTTGTTATGTTTAACTAAGAAATGTCACTTTTTCTTTTTTGTAGTTTATAATATTAGAATTGTGTCATACTGCACAGAAGAAATTTCTGAGTTCTCTCTACATACAGCCATGGTTGTGCTGTTTCTTTTGAGGTGCAGGCATTTATATTACAGAGAAAAATGAGCGGGCAGTGAGGAAAAGTGTACCAAGAGCAAAAACACCCAGAAGCTGTTTGGCGCTTAGAGTCTCAAATTGATGCTACTTGTGTGAGCACCATGTGTGTCTATGACAGGAGAGTAATGAGTTCTTCCTGCAGATGTCTTTCCCTGGTGATGCAGAATTTGCTGTTTTCGTCATAGATGAGGTGCCTGGTGGATACCCTGACAACATGAGAGACGTCACAACTACAGAGGTCATCATGTACATACCAGGTATTCGTCTGCAGCACAATGTAGAGTTGTGCCATTTACAATTTGTCTCATTTTAAAATTTTGGCATATAACACTGGGAGATAAAAGATAGAACTGAAAGTGTAGAGTTGGGTTGAGGTCGGTGTGCCTCACTAAAGGGTCATGATGGCATCAAGTAAAGCCTTTATCACATATTTGCTTGTGTTTCAGAGGAAACTACCACCGTCCCATACGTTGGTCCCTGGTATGAAGAATACGACTACGCTGACTGTATGTCTGTTTCCTATCAATAACCAGAAAAGTGCTAATTGCTACATATGCTGCAAGTCTTGATCAAAGCAGTAATAATGAGGTACTTTCTGTGTCCACAGTGGCAGCTAAAAAACAAGAGGAAGAGGAGGAGAGAGCTCGAAAGGAAAAGGCTGAAAAAGGTTTTTATCTGGCTTTTGTGAAAACTGTAAATTCTTGTTATTGAACAAAAGAAAGAACAAGGCTGATGATTTTCATTTTATTGCTTACTGCACCCATACAGACCCTACAAACTGCGCCACCTACAAAACTTGTAGACAACACTCCAGTGACATAGGAAGACAATAAACCATGGCAGATCAAAAATACCAATACAAGCCCGATGGGTCCAACAACAAAACCTTTACTTGAATGTTGGCTTGGAATGTTTCAGTGTATTGCAATGGGAGCCGTTGTATAAATTAATGCAAATTAAGTAATGGTTCTTGCTGCTGTAATGCACATGTTCTTTGTGGTTTGGCTATCCCAAAGGTTGAACATTACCGTTACTATGTGCTTCCATCATAGTGTCATGTACACGTAGGTGTGGATTGAAGGGGCCATGGTTTGTCGGGTCTGCAAGGCTGCAAGGGTCATAACAAAGTTCCAAGACACCGTAAGAAAAAAAAAAGCTTGATTTAAATTTGACTGCCATTCCCATCAAGGTAGACTCCTTGTGCAGCAATACTCTGCTCCCAGTGCTCCTGCAACATTCGTAATGTTCCTCAGCAGTCACATTCATGTAAAGAGCCGTCTGTGATGACGGCTGAGTCTCCTAAATGATGTCAAAGCATTGGCCCTTAAATTTGGCTTTAGTTTTGGGGAAAAGGAAGGCAGTGAAGGGAGCAAAATCTAGTGAGTAGGGTCGAAGGAGAGCAACAGTCGTGTTGTTGCAGTCTAGAAACCCACTGTGACACAGAACAGAACAGGTTGGAGCGCCCAAATGACATAGTGTTTGAAAATGCCTCTGAAAGTTAAAGTAGATCTCTGCATTGACACTCCGACCCTGGGGGACCAATTCACGGTGCACAAATACGTGAATGTTAAAGACAAGAACGAGCATACTCCTGGAGCTCCTGACCTGATGCTCTTTCTCCGGTTCTGGAGACTGCAGCTGTTCTACTTTGAAAACTGTTCACAGACCCACATCTCATCACCAGTGATGATCCTTCACATGAAGTTTGAATAATTTCATGTGATCTTTGAGTGGCCGGGGCATCCAGACTAACATACATTGGTAGAAACCCTATTGGAATCTGTTGTTAAACACTTTGTGATCACTTTCATAGTCAGAAATGACTAGGAAACATACACATTGTTGGTTTTGCACTTTCAAAGCAATTGTTGACTATAAAAGAACACAGAATGACACCAGACTTCTTCTATTTCCTTAATTAGAAATTCTTAAGGGATGATAGTCATGGGAGGAGGGGGAGGAATTCCAAACAGCTGCACTGCTCACTGTCCTGTTGTGGACACTTACATAAAGCTCAGATGGGTGATTTGATGAGATCAAGAAACAAGAAAGGATGACTGAAAAAACCAATATGTTAAGGTCTTACGCAACAGTTTAGCCTCCAGAAAATTCAAACGAGATGTAACAGAAATCCACTCTGGAATCCTAGCAGACTGAAGTGACCCATATCTCAGACAGAAAACACATGAGTGGAAATGAAGGTGAACTGTACAAGCACATATGGAAGTGTTTTGTGCGTCAGTGGCTTGCTGGAGAGTGAGGTCCATATGAAAGCATGTTTTGACACATATTGTTTTCTCGTTATGCTCTGGAAGCCGAGCGACTGAGAAAGAAGTGGGAGGAGGAGGAAGAGGAGCGCCTGAAGCAGATTGCAGTGCCTGCTGAGCCAAAAAGTACGACAATCCGCTCCGTTTGAAGTTTGAGCTTTTTGCATTTAAAAAAATACATTTCCCTGTATGAACACACACATCTGTTAAACTTCTGTGCCTGTTATTAAACTACTACACTGTCTTTTAGGAGTAGTATGTTCATTTTACAGGGACATTTGTTAAACAGATTCTGTCTGTGTGTGTTTTGTTTTCCTCTCAGAGTGTCCTCCCCTGGGTTTGGAGTCTCACCGGGTGGAGGACGACCAGCTGCTGGCCTCCTCTCAGTCTCACCACGGCTTCGTGGCTCAGAGAGGACGCCTCAACATGCAGGTATATGTGATCTACACACAAAGCATCTAAGCCTGTTTTACCCGACAGTGGAGCCACAGCTAATTTTCAAATAAATATGCAACCTTTAAATGAAACCTTTTAATACACTGAACTCCAAGCAGTTTCTGGGTGTCTTTCTGTTTTTTGCTCCTGTCACATTTTTCCCCTTGGTGGGCTCATTTTTTACTCCCAATATAAAGTCTTGCATCTGTATAGAAGCAGAACAACCATGGATCTAAGTAGAGAGAACTCAGAAATGTCTTTGGTAAATTATGACAGTTTTCATAGAAAGTTATAATTTTCTTGGAATTATATATTTTTACAAAAAAGGAAACAACCTGGAATCAACATGTCCACATTTATCTAAGTGTACACAAGTTTTACCAACGCTGGGGGAAAAAATGGTAGCTGACATGCTACAGATATTGCACTATTTACATTTAGGTTGTTTGTGTACTTGTCGCCTCTATGCACTGTGTAAACACAGCCTGCAGTTCAGCTGAAAAATTACAGATTTTTTTATTATCATGGGACTTTTGGTCACAGCTGAATCCATCATGGCTTCATGGTTGCACCAAGGAGCACAGAAGTTTTTTGTTTTTTATATAATGTGGTTATTATAAGCGGTTAATTTTAGACAAATTATTATAGACATGTAGACTTATATAAATTCACCAGTACATCAGAACTGGTGTTAATCTAAGCTCAGCATTTCAGATTTTTAGACTTTATTTTCCCCGTGGGGAAATTCTTTTCCACAGCACCATTCTACTTGACTTACATTAACATTACATTAACAGGACACACATTATACAAAAACACACATTCTACAAAGTACTGTTCACTTATAAGTGTGGTTTTTGCTCTGTCCAGATCACCTTGGCCTTTTGTTAAATGTTGCAATAATGGATGGCATTAGGCTTTTGCCTAGTCCTGCTCGTCTGCATCTTAGTGTTCTGTATCTATGTCCTGAGGGGAGGGGGGGTGAGGTATGTGTTCAGTAGGTGTTTTATTTCATCAAGAAAACAGTTATCGGTCTCTAACTTTAGCATGTAAACTCTGTGTGCAGGGCTCTGATAATGAGGACGATCTGTATGGAGGCGCCTGGTGTGCAGAACCAGAGGAGCACAACCATTATTTTGAGGTGGACGCCCGGCGAGAGGTGGAGTTCACTGGGGTCATCACTCAGGGAAGGAACTCAGAGCAACAGTGAGCTATGCTAAAACGTCACTTCATAAAATCCTTGTACTGACATCTGAGGTCTCAATAGTATTTTTATGTTTTAAATGTCCTAACATTTAATCCTGATGGAAATAATTCTAGGCTAATTATTGTCATTTCCATCCTAGTGAGGATTTCGTGTCATCCTACTACGTGGCCTTCAGTAACGACAGCCGTGACTGGACTGTGCTGCACGATGGCTACGCTGAATGGGTGAGTGGAAACTGAACAAAACCAACAATTAATAACACATCACAGCATTACAGCTCCTTCCTCTGTGATCCTCTCCTGCAGTTGTTCTACGGGAACGTGGACAAGGACACGCCGGTGATGAGTCAGTTTAATGCTCCCGTGGTGGCACGATACATCCGGATCTTGCCTCAGAGCTGGAACGGCAGCTTGTGTCTCCGAGCTGAGATCTTGGCCTGTCAGCTGCCCAGTTAGTATCACTGAAAACACTCCTCAGAGCTCCAACACAGCACCACTGACACTCACAGTCATGCTCAATAGCGAAATAAGACTGAAGTTACCAGATTAGCAACAAATTTAAAGTTTATTAAGGATAAAACTCAACAAAATCTAAAATTTTGACATTTACCTCAAGAATCTAAGTATTAAAGTTAAAATTTCACAATATTACATATAACATACATTTATCTGATGAATTTAAATATAATGGTGGCGGAATATTAAAGTTTTATGGTGCAGTGAGGTGCATTTAATTGATCCTCCAAAGTTGTAGCTGGATGAAGTGAAAAAAGGTTAAAGTTTATATACTGTTGAGTAACAACACATCTGTTTTATGAGCTGCTAATGTGTTTTGAGTAACTAAAGCTCCAGCTGTCAGATACATGCAGTTAAGCAGAAAAGAAAAAGTAAGTGGACATGTACAACTTGTTCAATACTCCAGTAAAATGTACTCAGTTACTTTCACTACTGCAGAATAGACTTAATGTTGTGCGTGTTTCTAGCAGCTGCTATTATCAGGGAATGGTGGAAACACTTAGCAGTCCTCTTGTAGTGCAGTTACATAACACATGTTTTAGCTCTGAGGTTGCTGAGTTCCTGTTGTGAAACAGACTTTTGTGTATCACCACAGTTAGGTGAAACTGTTCTCCCTCCAAGTTTGGCAAAAGTTGTGTTTTTTCTTCCAGTGGAAGGCGACGTATTGCTGAGAAAGTTGTGACTCATGGGGTCATAAAACTCTTACAAAAGCTTCTTAGTTCATGAAAAGTTGGTTTATTAAAGATTTGAGTAATGTTAGACAGAGAGGAAGCCTGATAGTCCCAAAGATATCTACTTATTATTTCTGTCTTTACAATTTAATTGACTGCAAATCTGTTTGACATTTCTTCACTAAAGTACACGTGTATCAGCTCTGATGGTCCTAAACCTCGTGGTCTTGATCTTGCAGAAGGACGCTACATGTTCAGCTGTTATGTAACAGAGAAAAGGAGGGACATGTAGTATTATTTCACTATAGTAGATCTGATGTTATAGTGTATTGTCATTACCTATTGATCTGTCAATAATTTTCTTTAATAATCAATCAATTGTCAAGTGTATAAAAGGTCAGGAAATTGTGAAAATACTTGTGAATATTACCCAAAACCTACAAGATATCTTATAAATGTCTTGTTTTGTCTCAAACTCCAAAAAGATGAAGAGTTTTATTATTAAAACAAAAAACAAAAAACAAAACATACAATCAAATATTCACATTCAAGAAGCTAAGACCCAGGAATTTTGGTATCTTTGCTTTAAAGAATAGTTTAAGCAATTAATCAACAAAGCATTCAGGTGACCAGTTAAATCACTTTATCCTTTTGGCTTTAGCATACTGATCAGTTTATGGAGACATTAGGGCCCAACAACTGATTTTTGCCTCTTAATATTGCAGGGTCTTAGCCATAAAATTTAAAATAGTAAACTAAGTTTGTATAATATTGTAGGGTCATAACCCTAATACTTTTATGAAACAGAGGTGGAGAAGCCAGCATGATCCATAGAGACACAACAGATGCAGTAATGTGAAATACAACAGGCTGAAATAAATTAGATGATCCTTTAAATAAAATCGTCAACGCAGAAGTTTTACTTGTAATGGAGTATTTTTTAAAGTGAAGTACTTCGAGGTTTACTTAGTAAAAGTTCTTCCTCCAACAATGCTGGTCTTCATATGAGCATGTTGCTTGTTTCAGGCAGCCACCGCAGTGAGAATGAAGTGAACCCGTCCGATGACCTGGACTTCAGACACCACAACTACAAGGAGATGAGACAGGTCTGCTTTTCACTCCAAACACACAGAAGGATGCAGAACGCCAAAGCTTATAAACTGATAATTGTATAAACATCATAACCCACAGTGTGTTTTCTCTCCTAGATGATGAAGGTGATAAGTGAGGAGTGTCCCAACATCACCAGGATCTACAACATTGGTAAAAGCTCGCAGGGCCTGAAGATGTATGCCATGGAGATCTCTGACAACCCTGGAGAGCACGAGACAGGTGGAGAGTTTTACTGTTTCTGCTTCATTAAACTTTACGCTGCTGTAACAGTGTTGCAGAAACTGCACATATTTGGCTTTATAGTGTAGCACAACACAGAGATTACAAAGGAGAAGGAGCACTTCATGGCTCTGACGGCTCATCAGATTTACTGAGAGGCACAAAGAAATACCAAAAAAAAACGAGATCCCGCTAGTCTTGCTAAAAAAACAAATAGAGAAGAAAGCAAATAAGAATCCACAACTGACTCAGCTGTAACCAACTGCCGTGTAAAAAGAATTCAGAGTTTTCAGATGAATTGCAGGCAGTGTTTCCACAGAGCAGAGAGAAGAGAGACAAGAGAGGAAAATAAAACCTACTGGATCAACAAAATAAATGCAGCATGGCTCAGAAACAGTATACAGAGGTGCAAGTTGTTGGAAGATACATTCAGCATGGTGAAACATCTTTCTAGGGTTGATTTGGAGAGTACTGTGAAAAAGTTTGTAGACGTTGTAAAAGAGCACATTAAAAAAACAAGAGTCTTCCTTTTTGTTTAGTCCTAGAGGTTTTGTGGTCTCCAGCATGTTCCTCTTATGTGGTTTAGTACAACTTCAAGGGCAGCCCCTTTCAAAGAGTCACACATGTACAGCTACATAAAACCCAGAGTGCCACTGGAGGAATTTTTGGCCAACCAATTGACTTTTGAGTGTTTTTGGCTGCATGGAGTTGGAAGTGTGTAATTGGCATGAAGTTTCCAGAGCAACGTAAACATGTGTACCTCACTTGTTCTGACTCTTAATGCTTGAAGTAAAATCTCTTAATATGCTTTATCATCTCTAGGCGAACCCGAATTTCGTTACACTGCTGGTCTCCACGGTAACGAGGCGCTAGGCCGGGAGCTCGTCCTCCTGCTGATGCAGTTTCTGTGTAAAGAGTACAATGATGAAAACCCGAGAGTGCGCCGCCTGGTGGATGGAGTGAGGATCCACCTGGTGCCCTCGCTGAACCCTGACGCCTATGAGCTGGCCTTCGAGATGGTACGACGAGCCTGCATGATGACAAGCTGACCGTATTTACCTTATGTGCCAAAAAAAGTACTGCACACTAACAAAGCCCAAAGTCCAAAAGCACCTATTTTCAGAAAACTCTGTCCCTCACCTGCCTGAAACATCTAGTTTGAAGTCCAGACGTTTCTCTGTTACTTATCTACATCACCATGTAACACAATCACATTACGCAGACAGCACTAAATGTGACTGTTACCAGCTATTCAGAGGACCTCTCTCCATTTTTTTCTCACGGATGGACAAAGTTCTGTTTGGGTTTTTTTTTGTTTTTTTTTTCGTGTGGCTACCTAGTCTCGCAGTGCCAGTCAATTCTGTAGAACATAATGGTCTGGCTGCACCCCACTGTCATTCTGCTAAAAGAAGCAAGAAAAAAGGCTCTGACTTGTTTTTGTTTCTTTAAACTAATCACAGTCATCGTGGGCAGAGCTAAGTGAAGGATGCTCTGGTTGGTCTGCATTTCTCAACTACAAAGGGGAAAAGTGGAGTCTTAAATTGAGTTCCACACATCATACAGTTCAGTACACATTGATGCCGAACCAAAAGGCTGATACCAAAAAATGTAGGTGCAAATATGTGTACTGTTGCACCCCTAGTATTTAGTGACACCAAAAAGCTACACCTTAAAAACAGCGCCTCAGCCTGGCCTTTCCTCTGTCCTTCAGGGCTCTGAGATGGGGAACTGGGCATTGGGCCACTGGACTGAAGAAGGCTATGACATCTTCCAGAACTTCCCTGATCTCAACAGCATTTTGTGGGGAGCCGAGGACCGAGGCTGGGTCCCTCGCATCGTGCCCAACCATCACATCCCCCTTCCAGAAAACACCCTCAACGGCTCGGTAAGTTTGTCGTTTCATTTTCACATTTTAAGTCCTTACAGATGTATTGACTTTAAAGCATAATCTCCTTATTGCTCTTGCAGCTTGCAGTTGAGACAAAAGCAATAATTTCCTGGATGGAGCGCACCCCATTTGTGCTTGGAGCCAATCTACAAGGAGGAGAAAAACTGGTCGCGTACCCTTTCGATATGCAGCGACCACCAGTTTCTGTAAGGCTATTTTACAAAGTTATACATTTAAATATTACCTCAGCAACTGTGTTCTCATGTAATCATTAATTACTGTCCGGATGTTTCAGTTGACCGACAGCCGGCGCTGGAGAATCAACAGCGAGATGAACGAGGAGACCTGGGCTCGGATTCAGCGGCAGAACGAAGGCGCTCTGAGGGAGACGCCGGATGACGCCATGTTTCGCTGGCTGGCGATGTCTTATGCCCACAGCCACCTGAGCATGACGGAGACCTACCGGGGCTCCTGCCACGGTGACGACGTCACTGGAGGGCAGGGTATCACCAACAGGGCCAACTGGAAACCAGTGGTTGGCAGTGAGTGTCCACTGTGTCTGTATAGTTTGAATTAATGAGGCAAGATGATGAAAGGAGATAAAAGGAGTGAAAATGTTCTCCTTCCAAACCCTGTACAAAGATAAAAGTGTGTGATGATACTAAAGAAAAAAGATGTCTCTCCTCTCAAGCATCCTGTCTTCTTCTTCCACAGGTATGAATGACTTCAGCTACCTACACACCAACTGCTTTGAGCTCTCCATCTTCTTGGGCTGCGATAAGTTTCCCCACGAGAGTGAGCTGCCTCTGGAGTGGGAGAACAACCGCGAGGCTCTGCTGTCCTTCATTGAGCAAGTAGGTACCTGGACCAGTGAGTACTGGTCGACCTCAGAGCTGAACAGAACTGATTAAAGTCTTTTTGTCGTTTAGTTTTTCTA
>NW_007577977.1:406673-409836 GCF_000690725.1 Stegastes partitus
CAGTGTAGTTCATATGTGAAACCTTTACCTTTACCTTTGAGGTTTACGGTGAGATTTGCCTGTTTCATGTGCAGGTACATCGAGGAATAAAGGGCGTAGTGAGAGACGTGGAGGGAAATCCGCTGGCTAATGCCACCGTAACTGTGGAAGGAATACGGCACGATGTCAGAACTGGTATGATGGAAAGATGCTCTGAACTTTTTCTGCGAACGATTTTCAGTTTTTCGCTTTAGATCCTGACCTTTGACTTCCTCAACAGCCACAGGTGGTGACTACTGGCGACTGCTGAACCCTGGAGAGTACAGGGTGACGGCAAAGGCTGATGGCTACACACCTCAGACGAGGCTCTGCATGGTGGGCTACGATTCCGGAGCCACACCCTGCAGCTTCACCTTAGCCAAGTCCAACTGGGATCGCATCAAACAAATCATGGCGCTCAACGGCAGGAGGCCCATTCGACTCGTCACCAGAACCAACACGATGAAAACGACGACGGCCGCCCCCAGCACCACCACTGGTGTTGACGCTCATGCCATTGCTCAGAACGCAGAGCGACTCCGGCGGCTGAGACTCATGCGTTTACGCCGGCTGCGCCTGCAGAGGTTACGAGGCAATCTCAGGACCACTCCTGCTACTACAACCACAACCACAACAACCACCACCACAACAACACCTCCACCTGAAACCGAGAGAACAACCTCCTGGTACGACTCGTGGTTTCCGGTGGACATCTGGTCGACAGAGAACCCGTTCGACAGCATCATCTTTGACTCGGTGCCCACACAGGACTATCCTTTTGAATTCACTATTGATTGATTATTAGACACATGAGACCACATCTATCATATACAAACTCCTTACTAACCACTTCAACATCACAGCTTTAAAAAATACACAGGTGTTTAAATATTTAGCTTTCAGAAAGGTTTTTTTTATCATCAACACTGTGAATGAAGGTGGTGGGATTTACATCCAGAAGATTTTTTTTTTTTTCACATAGAATTGATCAGGAATAGAAAGTCTCTGCTGAGCAGAAACTACACAGCACACGTTACATTGGCTCCACGTTTACTGAAAAAGGGTTCTTTCATGTAATATCAATCAGAGCCTCCCACCTGACCTCCTCAGAATCAGCAGAAAATACACATATCTATTAAATCACTTTTAACATCCTTTAAAAACAATAGAAGAAAAAAATGCTAATTAAAAAGTAGGAAATTTGGACCCATTGCTATGTACATCAAGGGTTGTAACTCAGACATTATTCATAGCATGAAGGTAGCATTTTGCATAGTTTATCACATATATTAAAGCTAAAAAAAATTTTAAAAAACAGTCCAATGAGAGCTGTTGTGGCACATTTTAATGAAAAGCAGTGTTATTATCTGAATCCTGCTTTAAGGTTTATATGGAGATATTTTATTGTAGATTTTTTTTTTTTAAATCAGCTGATTGTTAGGGAGAAAGGTGGGAATTTTTTCAGATTTAGTAATTTTTTTTATGGAGTTCCAGAACAAACTAGTCATTGAACATGTTAGCTATGTCTTAATAGGATCTAATCTATGGTGAATATCTTTGGTTCTTTTATGGCTTTACAGTGTGATTGCTGGCCTCAGTGTAACTGATTTATCGTACTGCTGAATGCATTTGATTAAAATGAAGTTATTTTATAATTAACCATAGTCAGTGTGTTCATTTATACTTCATGTCTGAAATATTTCTTTGAAGATCTATTACAAATCAAAGCAGGGTTGGAAAAAAAAGAAATTCGGTAAGTTACACATCTGTAAATTAAAGCTGGAGTGCAGGATTTGTATATAGATAGTATCTGTTACATTACACAAGTTCTACAAAATGCAGACTACCAATAACAATCTGCTGCTCAATGTGGACAAAACGAAGGAGATGATCATCGACTTCCGAAGGTCATGTCCTGAGCATGCTCCCCTTAGCATCAGCAGCTGCACAGTGGAGAGAGTGGAGAACATCAAGTTCCTCGGAGTGCAGCTCTTGCAGGACCTGAGCACCGCAGCGTTCATCAAACGGTCCCAGCAGAGACTACATTTCCTGAGGAAGCTGTAAAAACTCCTGAGGATGCTGGCAGAGAGAGAGGCTTGTTTCAGAGGTGTGATGGAGAGCATTCTGACATACCGCATCTCAACATGGTACTCCAGCTGCAGTATGTCAGACAGTAAAGCCCTGCAAATGATAGAAGAGCTGAGAGGGTCAGCGGAGGTTGTTCAGCGTTGCGCTTCTGCAGCGGCTCTGGAAATTGTCAAGAACTCCTCACACCTTCTCCATAAACTGCTTGAACTGCTGCCATCAGGCAAACATTTCCGGAGCATTCAAGGAAGAACCTCCAGAATGATCAACAGCTTCATTCCAGTAGCTGTCAGAATGCTGAACTGCTGATCCAGATATGCAAACACTTCTTTATTTAAATTGCTTTTAGTTATTGGATCCTGAAGAAACACCCTTTCATCTTGCCTGTACTACTGTGTATGCACAACAAAATGACAACAAACTTGATTTGATTTGTTTTTGATTTGATTGAGTCAGATCCAGGTAAATCTCTCCACATTTAACAGTATGCCAGAGTTTTAAATGTGAACAAAGCAAATATTAATATGCTATGGCAGACATGGTTCCATATAATTGTCAAGCAAATTATAACTTTTGAAATGTTACAACAAAAAAAAGAAACAAGTTATCTTTACATTAACTGCTTTGTGTTGAACTAAGTAGGCTGGGTATTGTCATCAGAAGGTGGCGCTATCAGGCTGTAATAAACAGCTGTAATAAAAGCAAAAACAGTTGTTTTCTAACTCGGAAAAAAATATTTACAGAATGTCATCTGTGTTCAGAAGATAAATGGAGAGAAATTCTTCAGGATTTGTTTTCAGTCTGTAAAGCTGTAGCTATTGGTGTCTGGAGGCAAAGTCCATAAAAAAAAAGGAGAAATAGCTTATCAGTCATGTGAATTCAACGTTCACTATGTCGGAACTCCTTTAGAAAAGGTGTTTCCATCTCCCATGAAGCTCATTAACTCTTTTTAGAAAAAAATATCAAAAACTACCTCAAGAGTGTAATGTTTGGGGCTTTTTTTTTTTTTTTTTTTGCAAAAGTAGGGACAGTTTTTCAAATGTGATTCTTCAAAATGTGC
>NW_007577977.1:410438-415594 GCF_000690725.1 Stegastes partitus
TAAAAGATGCCTCCATCAGCCCTGATTCCGATGGTTGAGAATGGTTCTCAGCCCACAAAACCACAAGAAAACAGTTCCCTCCTACCTGAACTCTCTCATTCAGGTCTACACTCCCTCCTGCTCACTACGCTTGGCCAACAAAAGCTGCTTGATACAACCACCACAACAGGGCCCAAGGTCGATAGCTAGACTCTTCTCCTCTGTGGTTCCCTGTTGGTGGAACGAGTTACCAAACTCTGTTGAATCTGCTGACTCCCTCTCTCTTCAGGAAAGACTAAAGACGCAGCTCTTCACTGAACACCTTTGCACTTGACGGGGGGGCTGGAGCCTATCCCAGCTGACTTAGGGCGAAGGCAGGGGACACCCTGGACAGGTCACCAGTCTGTCACAGAGCTACACTTAGAGACAGACCAAGTACACTCACATTCACACCTATGGACAATTTAGAATCACCAATTAACCTCAAAATGTTTTTGGACTTGTGGGAGGAAGCCGGAGAACCCGGAGAGAACCCACACCGCACGGAACATGCAAACTCCACACAGAAAGATCCCGGTGCCCCAACCGGAACCAGCAACCTTCTTGCTGTGAGGCAACAGTGCTACCAACTGCACCACCTTGCTGCCCCAGAATAAGGACTTCCCTACCAGAAACAGTAACTGATGTAGCTCATTAATATTAGTTTATTACTATACAGCAATGATCAACTGCTGTGTCTAAGATGTTACACAATCAACCGCCTTTAGCCAGGGCCTCTCCTCTCCCGACTGCCCAGATGTTGTAGGAGGACAGACAGGTGAAAGGAGGTTTGGCAATAATTTGTTTTAGAAAATGAAAATGAGGTTGCATGTAGGATAAAGTGGCGCATAACCACTCAACCGGAGCAATGTGGAGCCACGTTCAGCTGCCGGTACTAGCACTGCTAACGTTAGCTGCACTGAGCAGCTGTCATCCTGCTCAGTCTGAATGGAAACGCTGCTCATCACATCAATGACACAATATACACATTTCACTCAACTTTGTTCTTTAGTGATGATGACTGTACCAACTGAACATCATGTTACCCTTCTTAGTTTGACCCAGCACAATTGCAGCACAAATACTCAGTGTTGAAAAAAAAACTTTATTTTAATAAACATTTTCAATTTAGTACAACAGATGTTTGAGAAATGAGATAACACATACACTGTACTCCTACCATAACATTAGGTTTTTCATTTCTGCATATGCAATTTCTTCAGTCCACATTTAAAGTCCATTTTGTCTGTGGTCCTTTCAGCTTCATCAGCTCCACACAGTCTGTATTTGTCTCACCTGCTCCAACAGTGGAGACCGAACCAAGTGAACATCTGAACAGGTGGAACATCCAGGACTGATTCAGGTTCCTCCAGCAGCTACGACTTGCCTGCTTTGCTTTTTCTGTCTCTGCTTCCGGTGTAACGGAAACTCTTTAACGGGTTCTTCCCTCTGATGTTCTTCTACCAGAGAGAAAATATGTTGTTTTAGCTCAGTCTGGGGTATTATTATTTTCAAACATGCACTTTTCCCTGAACATTTTTGCTCTAATATGCAGTTTGGACTTTGGTGTCTCAGTCTGTTGGGATACATTTTACCAAGAAACACTCATTTAACCAGGAAAGCAGAGAAGAAACTCATAATTTTAGGGAAAAATCTGTTTGATATATGGAAAGACAGGGTTTGACAGTTACGAGGTAGATATACAGGCTGCAATTATTATCATTCCTTGTACGACAGATTTATTTTCTGGATTATTTCAGTTGTTTGATCTATGGAAGTTAGACAACAGTTTCTGCAGCGACACCTAAAAATCTAGAAGACTGTAACTGTTAAATTTGTACAATTTACATTAACTTGATTTGCCACCCTGTTACACTCCTCGGTAGCTCCAAATCAGAGCCCTGAAGTGTTAATGCAGCTAGCTGCTGTCAGTCTGTACACAGTCTCACCTTGAAGCTGGTCTTGCTGACTCCTCCTGGTTTAGACTTCTCCCTCCTCTTCTTCCTCCTGCTCGACAGTGGATGCACCACGCCTCTCAGTGTCTCAGGAACTGCAGGACATGAGTGAAAGTGATGACAGTTATCAATGACAGACATCTTTAGTCACGGTTACATGAGAAGGTCAGCCCCGGCTTTGCTCATGTTGTGAGGGCATAAATCTGTTTACACATGGCTAGAACAGCTTCCTCGGGGTCTGTGACGAGCTCACGATTTGGACTTTGGAGGCGGAGACAACAGCTGATAACTCTGTCCCTCTGAATGACGGCTTTTAATCAGTCAGTTGGTGAAAACTCAATCAAATCAGTCAGATGAGAGGAGTTCTCAGAAATTGTCCAACCTCCAAAGTCTCAAAAGTCAACTTGCAATTCAAATATATTTTTTTGGGCTTTTGCCTTTATTTAGAGCAGTAGAGAGAGACAGGAAAGGGGGGAGAAGAATGAGGGAGAGACCTGCAGCAAAGGGTCATGAGCGGGATTCGAACTCACAACCGCTGCGTCGGGGACTGTAGCCCCTGTTCATGGGTCACCCACTCAACCAGGTGAGCTATACGGGCGCCCTCAACTTGCAATTTAAAGAAAAATACTATATTGTAAAATAATTGAATAACTTGATCTGTTACTATCAGTATTAGTTACTTTGCAGACTCAAATGATTAAAATCAACTACTAACATATGATGCATACTTTAAGAAAAGACAGGGTAAATTCCCAGTAAATAATCATTTAAATTAGCTTCACCTTTCAAATGGCCACATTACTGTCATGCACATCAGTAATTATAACCCAATAATATCATACAGTTTATTCTGAAATGACAATTCTGCATATTACCAAAATTTACAGACTATAAGCCGCTACTTTTTCCACACGCTTTAAACACTGGGGCTTGAACAATGATGCAGGTAATTTATGAATTTTCACGATTTTTACAACTTTGCCTCGAGACGAAAGTGACACTGAGAAAAACAGCGAAAGAGAGACTGAGGAAGTGTGTGATGAAGTAATTCTGACGCTGTTCAGTTCCAACACTGCAGAAGATGACTTTAGTGGTTTTAGTGCGCAGGAGGAAGATGAAGATAGCGATCAGTGACTTTTCCTGCTAGGCTACTGTATTTTTTTTGTTTTTTTAACCAGTCGTGTTACAGGCACTGTTAGGAAACATTTACGTATTTGTGTATGTTACCGGTACGTATTTTAATTAAAAAGTTAAAAGTTTCTGTGTAAATATCTCGTGTTACAACGTGGACACCTGCGGCTTACAGACAAATGCAGCCTATATATGTACAAATTTGTTTTTCTTTTTAAAGTTAGTAGGTGCGGTTTATATTCAGGTGCACTCAACAGTCCAAAAATGATGGTACTGTGATGCACATCAGTAATTATAACCCAATAATATCCATCCATTATCTATACACCGGCTGATTTAGGGTGAAGGCAGGGGACACCCTGGACAGGTCACCAGTCTATCACAGGACTGCACTTACAGACAGACAACCAATCACACTCACATTCACCCAATAATATAATACACTTTATTCTGAAATGGCAATTCTGCATATTAAGTCCTTTAGGTGTATTTTGATGCCAATACTGACGTACTTTAACTTTAGTGACAATCCAAATGCATGATTTTTACTTGTTACTACTTTTTTATACTGCAGTATTTTTCCTTAAGCTGAAAGTTTTGATGACTGTGTGTGTTTGCGTCCTACCCAGATATTCAGGAATGTTCTTCAGGTGAGGTTTGACCACAGCTGGATGAAGGTCTTTGTCGTGTCGGAGCAGCTGCAGATCTCTGGGGTTGTCATCGAAATACGTCTGAGGGAGCAACAGCACAAACATCCAATCAGAACACGTCCAAACACCATCTTTTACGAACACCAAGTGTCTTTTACCTTCAGTTTCTCTGAGTTAAGCAGCTCCTGTTTGATCTCCTTTAGTCGGGCCTCCCTCACTGCCTGCTTCGTCACCGAACGCATCGCGTCCTACACACAAACAAAATATTATCAGTGCTGATATGAAATTTTACCAGGGCAGAAATTAGGGAAAAGAACTCATGTCCATTTTAATTCTTTGTGTGTTCATATCTTTTAATTGGATCTTCTACATGAGGACGATACTTACCCTGCACCTGTACCTGAAGCCTTCGATCTCTTCCATCTTAAACTCGTAAGGTTTGAGGACAGACTCTGCATTATCTAAATACAAACAAACATATTCTTAGAAATAACAAGGGATGTCCTGGTTCGATCTCAAAGATTGTAGCTGAACAAGGCATTTTTTAACTGATCATTATTTGCTCGAACCTAAACCTGACTCTTTGTTGATGTCACACAGGTGTCATAGAGGGAGAGAATACATCTCCAATCTCGTTGCACACTGTATAATGACAATACTGGACATTCATTCATTCATTCATTCATTCAACATGGGAGGACAGTAGGAATGCAAATTTTGTATATTTTTTTAACCACTTCATGTCAACAGCAACTATCACGTAGTAATCACTTAATTTCTAATCCAAGCTGAACACAGTGGGGATTTGTCCTCTGATATCGCTGTTTTAGTCATTAGACAAAAAAAAATAAATAAAAAATTTAAATGGCTTTTTTAAACTATTGCTTGAAAAATCGAAATTTTTCTGTCTGTCGACCAGTGGATTTATTAACTGATACTTCCAGCTCTAGAGAAAACGTCTCACTGGAGTTGTAATGACGACACAAACAGTCCACTCTGCTGTACAGCAAAAATAAAATGAGTGATAGAAAGTGAACACAGCTTGTAATTAGTCAAAAGTAAATCCTAAACCAGTTACATCACCCAGTAATAAAAATAGTATTATAAAAACAAGACAACCCCAGTTACACACGTGGACAAAACTGTTGGTACCCCTCGGTTAATGAAAGAAAAACCCACAACGGTCACAGAAATAACTTGAATCAATTAATAATAAATAAAAATTCTATGAAAATTCAGCAATGAAAATCAGTCATTGCTTTTGAACCGTGGTTTAACAGAACTATTTTAAAAAATAAACTCACGAAACAGGCCTGAAGAAAAATAATGGCACCCCTAGAAAAGACTGAAAATAATGTGACCATAGGGATGTTCAATCAAAGTGTGTCCTCTAATTAGCATC